>NW_021939396.1:17592515-17605081 GCF_001715985.3 Manacus vitellinus
ATGCTGATTTAAAAGAATTTTCATTATTCTTTGTTGCTGTACCAGAAAATAAGAATAAAAAAATTGTAGGTATTTTGCTATTTTGAGAACCACATCTACCTTTTGATTATTATTTCTATATTAAGATCATTATTGCACAGAGGGTTTGTTCTGGTGGCCAGTATATCTATTCTAGCCTATAAAATGAAAACACAGTTTAATATTATGTCTAAAGGTTTGCAATATATTTAAATGGCAGTGCTTTTTCTATCACTAAAATCTTCTGAAATCAAAATGTCTGTATATGTGCATCAAGCTATATGGAAAAGAATGAAGCCATGTAACTAAAAGCAGGCAATATCTGTTTTCTTCTAACTTCTTCTAAAAACATCACAAGATCTCTGACAGTCATGGAGGTTAGCCAAATTTCTGGGCAATGTCCAGTCCTGGTCTATGCTACTCCATGAGTTAAGCTGACTTCTTAAAACTGAACTCCAAAATCTAGTATTGATGTCAGAAATAAAGTCATCCTTTAAAATTCCTCTTTTCCAGACAATTTTTCAGACGTATTTTATGCTTCCGAGCAAATAAAATTATTCTTTCACAGCTATATTTTAAAATACCTGAGAGCACATATTCTGCTGCTACAGTTCCATCGACTGCAATTTACAGTGAAGTAACTGCCCCCAATTAAGGTGAAGTGTTAACATATCTGAGAGCTACATTCTGGAGTATGGAGAAAGCAGAACTGAACCAGGAGAGTGTCTAATGAACTGAATCTGCTAATTTATTCAGCGCTAGACAAGAAATAGGGTTGCAAATCTCATAACATTATCACAAAAATCCCTATGGAAAGCAATACAATGATGCACACAACCCTAGAAAATGATGTTGAATCAGGATATCTAAAATGAGAGCATTGCATGTGAAATCTGACCAAACATATATCATAGTTAAAGACAGGTTTTCTGCTGATTTCAAAGGGTCTAGACACACTGTTCATAAGCAGAATCATAGAATCATAGAATGGTTTGGGTTGGAAAGACCTTAAAGACCATCTACTTCCAACCCCCCTGCCATTGGCAGGGGCCCCATCCACTACAAATATGGAAATAGCCATTTATATATGCACACAAATATATACACCTATATACGTATATATATACACATATATACACACACAGATATATATGTGGCAGTTACCTATGAAAGGAGAGTAGATTGCGGGGAGAAAAAGAGGGAGAGGGAGACAGAGAGCCTCTGGGTAACATAAATAAACATTCAGGTTACCACTGATCATTTTTTTCTTGACCTTATTAACACTCAGATGAAGAGAAGATTGGGCTAGATTTTAACCTCAGTCACTTCTACACAACTCAGAATCATGGAATCATTATTCAGGTTGGAAAGACCTGTAAGATCATCGAGTCCAGCTGTTAACCCAGCACCACTGTTTTCACATCTAAACCATATCACCAAGAGCCACATCCAAGCACCTTTTGAACACTTCTAGGGATCATGATTCCACCATTTCCATGGGCAGCCTATTCCAGGCTGATAACAGTTTTTAATGCAAAGATTGGTGGTACAAAACCACTTGTAATAGGAGTAGTAAGTTGGGCTGCTGGTTGGAGCACTCTCTGTAACCACACTTACCTCCCTTTTCTGACAGTATAAACTGCTCTGGCAACTAGCAAAGGGTCCTGGGCTGAGTTTATGCATTAATACAAGAGCACTTCCTACAGTCTGAGCTGGAGCAGAATTTAGATTTATCTAAGCATAGTTTGGGGGAAATTATTAAGGCATACCAAAGAACTCCAGGATAGGCTGCAAATTTCAAATGAAAGTGGTAGTTGTAAATTGATAGCCTTCAGATGTTCTGACCCATAAACCACTCATCACTCTCTCTCATTTCTACTGTACAGGAAAATGAAGAAATCACAAGAGACAGCTTTCGGTTTCAATTTTTTGAAGGGTCAGGCTGTTGACAGGAACATCTGGCAATTGAAAGTGGCAAACTTCTAATAGCTACCTAGGAGATGAGGTGTGAGAAGCACTATTACTCAACTGAAATAAAAAAAAAAATTACTAGACATGACAGGAGAGAAAATCACAGCTTTTAATTACATCCAGTTTTTACTTTGGATATAAAATAACTACCTTTAGTGATGGCTTGATTATCATATTGGCATCCTGTCATCTCATAATCCATTTAGGAATAAAATTGTTGATAGCCTGGTATTTAGTGTTTATCTACTGTGTATTTTAAGGTATTGAGTTACACTTGAAGGCCAAAGTCATCTGTAGTGTAAGTGACAAAACACAAACTACATTCTACTTAATCTCTGGACAGGTGTTGGAAAGAAGGCCAAATAGCAACATATTTATCAACACCTTAGCTTAGAATTCTTTGCCAGTGATGTATTTTCCAAAAGGCAAAGCTATTTACTCCTGACACTCCTGTTAGAGCAGAATCATATTCAGTAACACTAAAATAGAAAGTTGCATTTTTTTAATCACCAAGGAAGATGAGTCATTGTAATGAAGAAGCAGGAAAAAATTGCCCTGTCAGGCCTTGAGCTGTGCAGGCAAGAGCAGGGAAATTCTATGAGAAGGGTTGAGTTGCGAGAATTGGCTCAAGCTGGTTTTTGTATACAAAGGCACTGTAAATGAAATTTGCCAGTTAAGCTGTCACCTCTCCATAGCCAACCCTACAAGCACACCCAATATATGCAACTAACTGCCAGGCTCACAGTTTGCTCTTCAAGGCACAAAGTGCCCCCTCAGTCTGCACAGCCCCAGATCTGCATCCCTTTTCAAGCCCATGCCCCAGCCCTTGAGATACTGCCTCCACTGCCCACAACCCCTCCTGTCTGGTCTGATTTTCTGCATCTCTGGCATATGATACCATTCTTCCCAGTGCAAGGTATTTGCCCTTCCACCTTATGTCTCAGCTCCACAATCAAATAAATCCCCTGGAAATGTTTGTGCTGAGTTGATGTGGCTTTCTCATCCACTTGAGGCTGAAGGGAGGTGCTGGGTGAGCGAAGTCTGAAGAAATATCCTTCCTCTGCAGCGCCTCAGGAGGAGGCTGGAATGGAGGAGAGCCTGCTGCAACTGAGCATGGAAAAAGGCCGACAGGCCACTGCCTGTTCTGAAAGAGAGGGCAGGAGAACCTGCTGCCATTCACCATCCAGGCTGGATCTGCTCTCAAAATGTTTCACTTACTGCAGTTTGCAAACTTGAGTTATCCATTGTGTGTGACAGCAGAAGAGAGAAGGTGACTTATATGCAGGTGAATGGTTATATATTTTTTTTTCTTGATTTTCTTCAGCCTTAAAGCCTTATTTATTTTCTTGAGCACACAGTAATATTTTTCTGGATGGCAACAGAAATAAGAAAATGTAAGGCAGTTCAATATATCAGCATTTTTGGTGCCCCTGTCTCCTTTGTTTGCATAGATACAAAAGTTCTGTCATAAGACCAATAAATTTTAGACTAATTAAGCCAAAAGGTGGCATGAAGAAGGTCACAATCACTACAGACATTTGCTTGTATCTTAGCACAAGCAAGGCAGAATTTTTGTTTTTTAATCTTTATTCTTGCAATAAAACTCTGAGCAAACTTGATATACTCATTACAGGAGAACCAAAGACAATTTGTCCTGACCCTGTATTCTATTTTAAAGGATGATTTCCACTTATTTATTTTGGAGTACTGTTATTTTACCCTTGGGATAAGAGATGAACCAAATTCAAAGGCTCTAATTCAGAGTTTAATGACTTCGGTGGCCTCTTTTCCTCAGACTTTACTGGAAGTCTCTGGCACACTGAAATCATCACCCCAAATCCTTTATTGTACAAAAGTAATTCTGTCAGAACAACCAAGTATTTTCCATGGGATGATTAAAACCTGCTTAATTTTCTCATGTGAACAATTTTGAATTTGATATAATAGGAGTAACTGGAACAGCAGTGGTTATCAAAGTGGATTAATGGGCTTCAGAGAGTTTCTGTCAACTGTGATATGCACAGCTCATGATGGCAACTTCCAACATGTAACAGCATAACCCATGTCTGTGAATACAAACCAGAAAGTTCCAAGATAATAAAAAAATACATTTCAATGTCTCCTAACACTAGAAAAATTCAATGTAAAGAAGGCAAACGTATAGTCAGAAAAAGGTTTTCTTAGTTTCAAAACAAACATCAGTTTAAACTTTTTAGAGCTTTGTTAGCAACAGCTTTATAAAAGCTATACTTTTTAATTTGACAGTGTTACCTCATCCAACTATGGCAAACAGCTCATTTGGCTTCTAGAATTACATTTATTTCATCTAAATAATTAAAATAATTTTTTAATGTGCTTATACAGTTCCTTGGTAAATGTCACTCCTTCCATTTATTTTCCACTTGTTCAATTAGGTTGCCTATCCACAATAAAAATAAAATTGCTTCTCTCAAATGATCACAAAGATCAGCATCTTTTATTAAGCCTGTTCAAGACATGTAGAGCTTCTGAATTAAATATAGCCAGAATAAAAGATGGTAGTAAAAAACTTCATGTTACCTACTTCCCAACTTGTTTCAGTGTATTTGATTCATGATGATTCTGAGTTCTTGTGCATAACCTCATTTCTGCGTAATTTACCACAAGGACTTGATCAGTCAAGAAGGATATTAGACAACTGTTTTATTACCAGCCAAGACTAATGCTGTAAACTCAGGGATTAAACAACATGTACAGACTCATGTCTGGACATTTCAATTTTCAAGTCACATTGTCAGAGCCCATTTATAACATTCTCCTCCTTAACCAGAAGTGTAGATTTACACACTGTCATTTTCATGGAGAACTGGTCAAGCTGAAATATTTTCTCAAGTTTTGCTGTATAATAAAGGTAAATTTCAAGAGTATCCCCAACTTAGTCCAAAATTATAAGGGATTTTCTCTCATCTGTATCAAAGCACAGAGTGGGAAACGTTTCCTTTTACTAATGGCATATTTTGAACGTTAACCCATCTTAAAATTGAAATTAAAATACTCATTCTCCACAAGAATTGATTTCAAAAACACATCTTTATATTATACCTTAGTACATGGGTCAATGTTTTTTGCTAAGATCATCCATGGTCCAAGGCAAAACCAAAAGCTGCCATTCTGTCTCCTTTCTTCCTCCTTACATTAATTTGTTTTATTTATAAAGTTAAAGATTATTTAACTTGTTTTGGCTGCCATTGGGTGTCATGGGAGATGAAGGGTATGTCATGCTCAGGTGGGTGCTGCTCAGTTTGCCCATGGCCATCACCAGCCACATGCGACTCAGGTCTCTACTGCAAACCCAGAGGTTGCATTAATGGGCTGTTATGTCCAATCCAGATTTTCCAGCTGTAAAACTGGACACAGAACAGCCAGACACCATGGAATGACTTCCTGGTCAGGATTGTCCTGTGTCAGGTTAGCAGAGAACAGAGAGGGCAAAAGCTGGGCCGTGCTCACCCCAATGCAGCAGGCAATAAAAAGAGTAGTCTGTCATTTCCTTTGGTCTACATCTTTCTGTCTTTAAAATCCTTGGGGTTTTAGCCCTCTTGCCACATTTTAGAATGCTTTGGAAGAAAGTTAAAAATCAGGACATTTTCTGCTATTAGACATCAAAGATGCTCCTCTGTCACCCAGTCTTTGATTACGTAGCCTATTATTGTTCCTGGACAGTAAGTTTGAGCTTAATCCCCAAGATCTCTCACTTTCTCTTGCTCCTGGTTCCACTACTGGACTTTCAGCCCATGTTGGACATTATTTTTTTTTTTTACTGAGAACACAGAATATTTTTGAGCATCATTAGACAAGTTCTATGCATGTGTCTTCCATTTTATCAGTCAGAGAGATTCTAGGGAGATTGCTTTCTTTTCCAGTATCACCAGAATGTCATAAAGCTGTTAGTATTTTCATATTAAAAGCAATGGGATATTTACCACTTGTTTTAATGAGGACAGTATTAGGGCCAAAATCTTAACTTAAGGGTTGTGTTTTTTTTTTAAAAGAAGAATTGATTCATACCAGTGTTCCCTTCGTTGTTGTTTATCTGGCTAAACTGTATACTCTGTGTTAAGTATTTGTTTTTAACTGGATAAGGCCAAAATCATTTTGGTTGGCATTTACTCTGAAATGAAGAAACCCTTAGAAAACTGTCATAAAAGAATTTTGTTAAAACCTTGGTTCTAAGCAAAATTTAATATTTAAAAATTAATCTTGTAATTAAAAATTAATTTTTTAAACTATTTGATTGCAACATTGGATAGAAATTGCATCTTCAAATAAAATAGGTTCAAATAAAGAACTACATTCTCAGTCCATATTAAGCTAGGTTTAAAATTTTGTAACAAATACTTTCATTTGTATTAAGTAGTTTGTGTGTGCTACACTATCTTAGACACTTTTTCATGACCAAAAGCATAAACATTTTTAACTCAGATCCTGAGACTTATTGTATTTTTATTTTTGTCTTTCATTTCAACTGCATATTGACCAATCCTAAAACTTATAAAGACTTCAATTGTAAAAGTGTCAAAATATGATTGAAAAACACACCATAGAAAACAGGCTCCAAATAGATTTTTGCCTACCAGTTTATCAGTTAAAACAGAAACATAAAAACTTCGAAAAAGAAATAAAAAAATATTTAATAATTTATTAACTTTTACACTATCCAGTGTCATCTGAAACATGTAAGGTTACAATAATGGAGATAAGAAAGAACATGCTATCTTCTTATGTAGCTTCAGTTTCCCTTTGATGTGTAACAGCTCATTATGTATTATTTTTAGTAGTGGTAAATCAGTTTTTTCTTTTGCTTTTATGGGTGTTTCATACAGTGATCAGTGGGAAACAGTATTGAAACCATACAAAAAATTGTAATCCTTCAAATTGATTTGGTTTTTTTATGCAACAAATTTTTAATTAAGCCACTTATCTACTTTTTTGTCTCACAATGTTTTCCTCCTTTTAATTCATAGTAGTCTTTGAATATACTTTGCAGATGATTGTGAAAAGCCACTGGTAGAGCTGCAGAAAAATTTATATTTTGCTTACTCAGCTTGTCAGCCTCTTCTCCATCTGTATGTCACTGGCATTGCCAGACTGTGGAAGCCATATATTCCTGTTAAGAAATAAATATTGAATTCAAGATCTTAAGTTATTTTCTCTAAGTTATCTGCTCTATATATTCTCTCTTACCTTAAAACAGTTTAGAATATTTTATATAAAATGTCTGTATAATAATATATTATGAAATGTTATGGAGAATGATATGGCAGTCAAGCTGAGTTTTCTTAAGCAAAATCATCAGATATTGCTTTCACTGTTCCTTATAACACAGAAAATTACAGATACTTAAGAACCCATGGCAGTCAGCCATTTGTTAATCTTTAGCATCTACAGAGCTAACCCAAACTGGTTGAAAACATCATAAGATTTTCAGTTTTCTGCATAAAATTGTTTCCTATGAGCAGCACAGCTTTCTTGAACTTATTATTAAAACCAGAATACTTTCATCAAAGTAGTTCTGATGGGACACCACGTCATAGTTTTTGAAGGAGTTGTAGCCCTGCTTTTTTTACCCCTACATTTAAAGGATTGACTGGTTTTGAGATATCCTATGAAATTATATATTTAAATTCTTTAGGCATGCTTAAAAATCCAAATTTCTGTAACTATCTGAATGAGTAAATGAAACTTCTCACAGCAAAAAATATCTGAATGTGAATTGAACTGCAGGCACATACTTAAAATTCATTCAACAATATTTTATTCTAGTTATTAAGTTCAAAAAGGCTAAGTTGTCAAGGAAAAAAGCTGATTTTGCAGTTATCAACAAACAAAAATAACCTCATAGATCTGCTTCTAATGGAATTAGGTGATACTGTAAAAAATGTGGGGAAAAAATATTGTTTGCAATCTTTCAACCATAAACTATTATATTGTACTATTATAACAATACTATTCCATTTTATAAGCTGTCGTTAGTAATAAAACTACCATTTTCTGCATTTGCAGTAGATTTACAGCATATCTCCCCGGTTTAGTTCTGGAAAGCATTTGAGGTGACCTATTGTTTGATTTTGCTCATTATTTGAGGCAGATTGAAAGCCAGACTTGCATTTATTACTGTCACTTCATCTGAGGGAATGGCCCCCTGGCTCTCAGAGGCTCAGAGTAGTTTCAAGATTGTATTGAAAATCCTGTAGCAACTCAGCTCTGCGTTAAACTGCTGGTCTGTATCTAGTTTTGTTCTAGTATATGAAAGGCCTGTTAGAAAGTGGACGAAGTTATCTTATTAGCTTGATTTTCATGAGATAGCCAATATTTGAAATTCTAATAGCACTTTTTCTTGATTTCATTTTCCCATCTCCAGTCTTCTGATACTCATCAGGAAGTTTCAGATGTAACCAAATCTTCCAAATATTTCCTAACATTCTGTGCCAGTGATTTGTACTTGAGGTAAAACCCTGGTTCAACTGAAAATAAAAACAGCACTTGATTTTGTATTACTAGGAAGCACTTAATAAAAATGAGAATCTCATTTTTACATCAACCCAGCACACATTTCTCTCAAAAGTATCAACAAAATGACTTACGCTTAAATTTTACTATCAGAAAGATAGTTAAAAATCCTCTTTCCTCCTGTTTAAAACAAAACCAGAAGGCAATACCCAGTTGGTTTCTGTGTTGACAGCACGTATTTAGACGATTGTGTTGGCACACCTGAAATGGAATCTTTGACATGGGGCACACAGAAGTGGTCAAAGAGTTCAGTTTGGTGATCAAGTTATTACTGCTGATGAAGTAGCTGATCCCTCAAATGACAGCTTGGGGAAAGATCTGAGAGAAGAAATAAAAGCTAAAAAGGAAGGGTGACTGCCTTCTGTTGTCATATGACTTAAAAAAGAGTGTATGAGCCTTGTTTTCTTAAAGTTTTTGTTCTTCTGTAGTGTTACTGGAAAGTTGGCTCATTTTAGGAAAAGAAATTGTTGTTCCTTGCAATAATTATGGTTGCTTACCTTAGTTTCCATTATGTGATTGTGATTTCGCCTTAAAGCAAATCTAAATCACTCTTTGGGGCCACAGAATTAAGTAGGGTTGCTGGAGTCTTAAAGCTTAGTAATGTGCTGGGTCTCCGCTGGAGTAAGAGGAGGGTGACTACCCATAGACATTAGGACCTAAAGAAAATCCCCTTGGTACAACCCATGACAGTAGGAAACATGCAGGCCTATCCTGTAGAGTCAGATCTGGTAAGATGAGAAATAAGTAATTTTTTGGGGGTGTGTGAAGGGATGAGACCACTATTTCTAGCCTCTCCATGAACAAGGGAATGGGAAATGACATTCCCAAGCCCACAGATGCAGCGTTAGTTCTGTTTGACTGGCAGAAGGAAATTTTGCTTCCTTTCCCTTTTAGTGTGTCTTTTTTTAGAGAGGCATCTGTGTTTTCTGATGTTTTCTAATACAGATAGATCTAAATTTTTTTTTTTTTAGTTTTTTTTTTTTTCTGTAGGGGGTGCATATGATATCCAAAAATTTAGGAAAAACCAGTTTCAGTAAGGAAAAATCTCAGTGGATTAGAATTCAGTGGGACATCAAACAGTTGTTTTGATAATTCAGAATTAAGAAACTCTATATCTTACTTGGAAGGTTACTAGTATTCCTGAGTTGCAACCATACAAAACTAAAATTAGATTTACACTTCATATCATCACCCTCATTTCTAGGCAAGTGACTAGCACTGTTTGGAACTAACTTTCACCTGCGTAAGACCTCTTCTGTGCTGTCCGGTCTTTAATTCTGACTACAAGGAGGTGCTCTTGCAGCCATTTCATTATTCAGCTTCTTGACAATCTCATGGGATGGAGATATTCAAAATTCCTATAGACATACATAATCAGAATAGATATTAAATTTGTATTAGTAGAAGTCAAAAAAGTATATTAACCCTCTTGGCTTTCCTGAGCAGTTGGGAGCAGTATCCAAATATTTTCTATTGCAAAAAGTTTATGTCTAGAAACAGGGATGTTGTAGACATAAAAACTTGCCCCAGTACTTTAGACTAACTCCTTGACAAGGAAAATAAATCCCATGTGTTCTTATGGTCATCAGTGGGGCTACCTGTCTGGATTCATGGGGATTTTGACAAATCATATTACATCATTTAACGTTTCTGCACTACTTTCACACTGAATTCACAATTACAGCTATGTAAACATATTCTGGACTTTTAGTGTCATAATTTTAATGGTTCATGATCTCATGCTGTCATTTGTCTGTTGTAATATGATAAACACATTGAAGTAAAAGTGATAGATTTACTTTAACTGATATCATCAGTTACTTACAGTATAAGGTTTTTCCCAGGTTAGTATATTAGTCTGACTACTGTAAATAGTACCTATTGTTTCACTGACTACCATTTTGGTATGCTCTTTTTGGAAACAGATATTTATTTGCTAAGACCTTGTTTAAAATTCAGAATAACTGATTTTCACTAAGGAAACCTGAATATCCCAGGAGCCACTTCAGAGCAAGTGGATTGACCTAGTTAGGTGAAGGGTATAATATTCAGCAATGGCTAAAAGACATTCACTGGTGAAGAGATCAGCTTATGAGCTGCTTTGACCAGCAAGCATTTTATATCTAGCTGGAAACAAAGAGATCATTTATCTTACCTTTAAACCAAAGATGTCCTAAAAGAATTGCAGTGGTATCTTTGTCTTTAGCCATTACCACCATTCAAACTCTTCCTTTAATTTGCTAGCATTTATTTTGAACTAATTCATCAATAAAAGTCAGAGTTGGAGGGGCACACAGAGGTAAAGACTGCATGACAAAAAACCTGTGCTAGCCCTAAATATCAGCCAGAGCTGCTTTTGACTCTGCTTTCTTGAGCACTAAATGCACCCAAGTTCTGAAATGCAAGACGTAATGATTATTACAGACATTTAATTTCTGAGCATCTGAAGAGAACAGGTTACATGACTAAATCCTCCTCTGGATTTAATAATTGAATTTACCAACAAATTTACAGCAGCTGAAGATGTGCTGTTCTCACTAAAATTAGATACGGATCAGATTTTTCAATGGAGAAATAGATAATAGACTGTGAGACTATATTTGTATTTCTAATGAAAATGTTTTCTCATCCAAGCTTTCAGTCTTGGACTTGGCCTGTTTTCTTCATGTGCTCAGACTTTTCTCACATTAGGCCATCTCTACTGGTAATGTACATTATCGCAATGAGCTCATTCTCATGTATTTCTTTATACTTCTCAGAATCTGGAGAATGAAAGAGCAATTAATTTGGCTAGGATAAAATTAAATAGACACATCCATAAAAATTGTTGATGCTGGCTACAATACCTATTTATTTTTATTGTACTATTTTTCTTTGCAATGTACCATTACAAGTTGGAAAATACCCTAAAACATAAAAACAAGCTCACAATGCTGCAGTCCAAAGCGTTAACATTACTCTCCACTAGATCTACTGACATCACCAATTAACTGTGTTAAATAGTGCAGAAGATGTAAAAATTAGATGCAGCACATTTTGAGCCAAGCCCTACCTTGTGTTATAATTATGCTTCAGAAAAGTCCAGTAAAATACTTTTGTGTACATACAATGTGGCAACTACAACTTCAGGTGGCAAGAGGAATGCCCTAAGAAAGTGCTCTACCTTCTGTATGCCAGATATCAAGAAAATCAAAATTTCAATGGGAAGAAAGAGATTCCAAAGTAGGAGAAAAGGAAAATTCTCAGCTAGTTCACCACAGGTCTCTCTAAGTAATCTCTCTCAAATTTATACCAGTGACTAGTACTAAAAGGAGACGTGTAGCATTGATTTAATACTCCAAATGCTAATGACAGTATTGCACTTGTATCTTCATGTTAAATGCAATGCTTTCATAGTTGTCACAGATTTATAAATCCTAGCACATCAATTTTCATCTGCTGTTCCTATGAAGCTCTGATAGAGCTCATCAGAAAGCATCATTCATAAAGGATTGTTAAGTAATTTTTGGTTTGATGGAGATCTCGTTTGAAAAGAGATATTTCTCCATCTTCTCTCATTTTCATAAGAAATAAAAGCTGCTCATGGAAAACCAAGTAAGTCGTCAAACAACTTGAAATTTCTGGAAGCAACTTCCACCATAGAGAACATGGTAATTTGTCTTGTCACTGCAATAGTTTGACAGAAAAAAATCATTTACAACTCTACCTACAATTTCGAAGTATGGTTTCAATATACTGACAAAACTACTTCAAATGTGGAAAGGTTAACAGAATGTATTGTTTGCTATGATTAGATGGTACTTTGTTAAAATACCTAAAATTGAGAGCCAGTGGCAAAAGGTCGTTTTGTGCTGTTCGCAAAAAGTTACAACTGTTTTATTTAGTTAAGTTACTACTGCCGATTTACATGAATGCAACAAAACATAAAATCTGTTCCGGTAGTTTGATCTACCATTGCATATGCAAATCCTCTTTATTCAATTGGAAGATCTTAAGGAAAATCTTAATTTTAAAGGAGAGAGAATTCC
>NW_021939396.1:17605132-17850401 GCF_001715985.3 Manacus vitellinus
ACAAAACCAAAACAAAACTAAAACCAAGAAAAATGTGAGTTTCACCTTCGTCCATGCTGCCTTTCAGGGAGGAGTTCATCTTACCAACAGGGAACAAAGATCTCATGTCAATCAGCAAGAGAGATTCTCTTACATTCGTGCAGAAGGAGTGACTCATAGCCATATGTTGGATAAAGCAGTGGCAGAAGATGAAAGAAAGTATTAAAAGAAATACTGTGATTAAAAATTGGACCTGTAACTTTAGTACATACTTGGTTATATACAAGATTAAACAATCATTTTATGAAAAGGTTTCATTTTATGCAACATTTTTGTCAAAGAAGACAATTAGTAAAGGTAGAATGAAACAAAAAACAAAAACAAAAAAGCCAACAAAAACCACCTCTATTTAAAGATTGTTTAATGAGTTTATTTAAAATTTTATCATCCAGAGCTCTGAGGAACTGAATAGCACTAAGAGAGCCAGATAAGCATATGTGCAGAAACTAAGGAAGCCAAGTTCCCAGCATCAGACAATTATGTAAATATGTGCTGATTTCCAGGTGCAGGCAAATATCTCCACAGGAACACTATCACTCTACCTAGAATTTAACAAGTTGGAATTAACATCTATACCACTTGGTGTATATCTCACCTACCATATGTGATTCAGTCACTAGTGGACTGTCTATAATAAATTTTGGTGAGTAGTTTTTAGTTTGACTACTTGACATATAAAATGCCTGCTTTTGTGAAATCTTAACCTGTTAACTGCTAGTTTCATTTGACCCTCTACTAGAAATGATGAAAGGATTACTTCCAATCTCTTCTTCTCACAGTTTTACACACTTCAGCTACAGCCCCTCAGTCATCTCTTTTTCAGCTTGACAAGTCCTCGTCTACATAAGCTGTTCTTCGTACAGAAACTCTTACACATTTTCAGACATCCTTCTCTGACCCTACTCCATTTTTGCATTTTTTCTGACACAGGAGGACAAGGTCTGTACGGAGCAGGCAGGACATATGCACCTCTTAGCGTATATGGTGGTGTGCTGATGCTCTGTTTATTGCCTGCTCAGCACATACCAGACTTCTCCCAAATACAGATAGTTCTCTCTATCTTATTTTACACCTTTGTAGCTTGGAAACAGACCATTTCACAGGTAAGAGATTTCTTCTGTGAACTATTTCTCCAAATAGTTTTTTTTTCTGCTTGGTAGTCTATGTATGACAATAAGTCTCCACATATAAGTCTGAAACAGATAAATGTTGTTTAAATTGCAAATTAAATTAAGAGTTTTACTGCTTGCTAGTAGCAAATCAGGAAAAATCATGCTTCTTTCAAAGGGGAATAGAACCATGAAGTGAAAAAAACTGAAATCTATCATAGTAGTATGAACACATTTTCCTTCTGGAAGAAAGTACTACTGATTATCTCTCCTGAAGTGAGTTAGATCTGGGAAAGAAGGAAAGCTTGGTCTGGTTCTTGTGGAGATTTCAATACCATGCAGAGATAGAGGAGAACTCATTTAGAAAATCAATAAAATTTGGAACAGTCTTCATCATGAATAGAAATTGAATAGTACCATATGTAAAAATCTACAGATACGAGCAATATTCGTACAACTTGTGCTGCCATCCAGCCCCTAATATATAGAAAACGAGAAACATAACTCTTCTTTCATTCTCTTTTACCCATTATGGATAAAATTACAAGCCCCTCTTGGACAGCATAAACTACAAAGCAGGGATCAATAGTTGATTCAGCTGAAGGGAGTAAAAGGTCTACAGATCTCTACAAACAAGAAAATGCAGACACAAAGAAGGTAGCACAGTTGTAAGGTGACTTTTTAAAGAATCTATATATTAACAACACAGTAAGAGTATATGTTAAAATCAGACATACAGTTAAGAACACTCTTAAAGTAAGTGTGGAAAATCAACTTAGTCAACAGCTGTTCATGGGACAGATAGAAGTGCTTCTAAGAGCTGAACTTACCGAGAATTCGCATTGACTTGGCAACAGATTAACATGAAAATTCACCTTAAAAAACTGTGTAAGCTTGAACAGTCTTCATTTATGTTGAAAACTAATTTTTCCCACAGTGAAAAGCTACCTAAAAGGATTAAAAAATCATTAGTATTTCTATATTAAGCTATTTAACTCTATGTTATATAAACCAGCTCCAGCTGAGGTTAACTCTAAAACCCACAGCATACCTTGATACCTAGTGCTAACGTCCTGCTCTTTATTTTGGCAGCGTTGTCACTTTCACAGTATTAGGATGACAGATAAATATTTGACACTAGAGCTGGTTTTCACTTGGTTTAGCCCATTTTTGTGTAAAGTCCTCCAAAGCCAAAAGTTTCCACTGATTTACTGATATCTGAATCGATGGTCTGAACACTTTCAGACCCTTTTCAGTGCCAACCGTGTAGTCCAAGACACAGCAATTCAGTCCATCACACAACAACCAGTGAAGTATGAATTGGATACTGCCCCCACTTTAGGAGAAACCCTCAAGGCCATACAGCAGGTGAAAATCGGCAAGGCAGCTGGGGTTGATGGAATTCCACCTGAAATCTGGAAACATGGGGGCCTTGCACTCCATGCTAAATTTCATGAGTTCTTACTACACTGTTGGGAACTTGGTGAACTACCATCAGACCTTCGTGATGCAGTCATCATCACTTTGTATAAGAAGAAAGGAATTAAATCAGATTGCTCAAATTACCGTGGTATTACTCTGCTCTCTATTGCTGGCAAAATCTTGGCAAGAATATTCTTGAACAGACTATTACCCACTACAGAAGAAGGAATTCTACCTGAAAGCCAATGTGGTTTCAGAGCCAACAAGAGTACCACAGACATGGTATTTGTTCTCAGACAGCTGCAAGAGAAGTGTAGGGAACAGAACAAAGGTCTCTATGTAACCTTTATTGACCTCACCAAGGCTTTCAATACTGTGAGCAGGAAAGGTTTATGGCAGATTTTGGAAGGTTTGGGTTGTCCCCCCAAGTTCCTTAAAATGATCATCTCACTCCATGAGGATCAACACGGCCAAGTCAGATATGGCAATGCACTTTCTGAGCCCTTTCTAATAACTAATGGTGTGAAACAAGGCTGCGTTCTCGCACCAACCCTATTCACAGTCTTTATCAGCATGATGCTCCAAAGGGCCACGGCAGACCTCGATTTTCAGGACGGTATCTACATTCGATATCGCACTGATGGAAGCCTTTTCAACCTAAGATGACCGAAGGCCCACACTAAGACCTTAAACCATCTTGTCTGGGAGCTGCTTTATGCTGATGATGCCACCCTTGTCGCCCACACAGAAGCAGCTCTGCAGTGTTTAACATCCTGCTTTGCAGAGGCTGCTGAGCTCTTTGGGCTGGAAGTCAACTTAAAGAAGACTGAAGTTCTCTATCAACCTGCACCTCAGGAAGTCTTCCATCATCCCCATATCACCATTGGCCAATCAGAGCTCAAATCAGTAGTTTAATTACCTCTTAGGGCTGGAAGTCAGTTTAAAGAAGACTGAAGTTCTCTATCAACAGGCACCTCAGGAAGTCTTCCATCATCCCCATATCACCACTGGCCAATCAGAGCTCAAATCAGTCCAGTAGTTTAATTACCTAGGCAGCCTCATCTCCTCAGATGGTAAGATTGACAGAGAGGTAGACACCAGGTTAGCAAAGGCATATAGTGCCTTCGGAAAGCTTCATAAAAGAGTTTGGTGAAGTAAACACTTGAAGAAAAGTACAAAGATCAGTGTTTACAGAGCCATAGTGCTGTCTACTGTCTTATATGGTTCCGAATCATGGGTCATCTACTGTCACTACCTGCGACTCCTAGAACGCTTCCATCAACCCTGCCTTCGTACAATCCTAAACATCCACTGGTCAGATTATGTGACCAATACATCTGTTCTAGAACAAGCAGAAGTCACAAGTATTGAGGTCATGCTGCTGAGAACACAGCTGCGCTGGGCAGGACCACTGCCTCCCTAAGATCTTGCTTTATGGTGAGCTTGCCACCGGCTGCCGCATGAGAGGAGCCCCAAAGACGAGATAGAAGGACTCCCTGAAACAACATCTCAGCCTTGGCCATATTGATCAACATAACTGGTCTACTCTGGCCTCCAGCCAGGAGGTCTGGAGTCACACCCTCTATAACGCTGCTGCTTCCTTTGAGAACGCACACAGGACCACTCTCAAGGAGAAAAGACAATGCAGAAAGAGTCGTGCCTTGCAGAATTTACCACCTAAGGAGTCTTTCTGCTGTGCCTTTTGCAATCGTATTGGCCTTTTTAGCCACCAGCATGCTTGTGACAAACGTGGGTAGAGACCTTTCCTTAATCTTCGTTCACAAAGCCCAGCCATGATGATGAACCCTTTTGTAGTAAAAAATAAGATCTAGTAGCATTACTCCTCCTTTTGATAACTTACAGTCAAAAAAAAAAGGAACTTTGAATTAAGGGAGAAGTACAGGTTACCCTAATTTCAAAAGATAAAACATAGGGGTGTTAGGTTTTGTTCTTGAATGCATTAGTAATTAGTTCTCTTGTACTAATAACTTTGTTTGAGATACTGAGATCAGTGAGAGGAAGGAGGTAATATTGAGATTAACTTATTCTGAGTTCTAATTGTCTGCATGCTACAATCTGCAGAAACAGACATAAAGGGAATCAGTGCAGAAATGCAGAGAAACATTCCTCTGGATGCCTGCAGATTCCTCTTTTCAGAAATGCGCAGAGGAGGAGATAGAAAGGGATCAGGATGGGATCAGGAAGGATTGTGTTCTGTTCCTTTAGAGGTATAAATCTCCTTTCTGATGCAGGAAACTCTTCTTAACCAGACAGGAAACTGCTGAAAATGTCAAAAATGTATTTAGTGGTCTGTGTTAACTAAAATTATGGATAAGTATGATCTCTACTGAGACACTAAACAGATTTAAGTGTGACTCAGTCACATTAAGGCATTCGAGAAAGAAAAGGAAAAAGGTGTCATTCTGCATTGATAATGTACAAATGAATGACACTTCCTTTTAATTCGCTAATTGAGCTGAAGAATAAGAAGGCATTAAAAGGATAACAAGTGGGGAGTGGGGAGAGAACTGCTACACTTAAACAATTTAATGGTATCTTTAGGTTCATTAGTTACTTTTAGATATTAGCCAGAATGTTTCATAAATTACTGCTGCTATCTGTTGCTGACTCATCAATTCATAGTCTAGATAAGTTTCTTCAGCCTCTAATTGCACACAACCTTAGTTCAGAGGAGCTCTGTGTCTATTTCCTCAGAAATTAAGAAAAAGTACAAAAATAGATTATTGGATTAGAGAGATTTGGAAAATATTTCTACAAGCAGAGCAGAAAGAGAGCTTACATCCTTGCTGCTATGAAACATCCAGCTAACACCCATGTGCTTACTTTATCACATTAATGATAATGGAATGACACCTACAGAAAACTTGCCTTCCTATTCCCTTTCCTCCTTCTTTCGTCATTTCTTTGTGCCTTGAGGGAGGCACTTGGAAAGAGATCTTCCTCTTGTCAGTGCTACTATAACTAAACAATGATGTGCAGCAGCAGCATTAGAGTCTGAGGAGGTATGGAAAAATTCAACACTGTACATATACCAAGGAATTTAAAAAAGAGGATGTCTCACCGTAAATGAACTGTATTGCACAGGTCAAATTCTACCAGTGTGTCTCCCTTCAATCCTCCTATATTTATTTAGGCAACGTAAATGAAAATTAAAATAGAGTTTGCGAGGAAGGTTAGAAGGTTAGAAGTGCTCTTTCTTGGTCACATTAGATTTGCTAGTCATAAAGAGTTGTACTGCTGCTAGCAAACCTCTTGCTTTTGATCTTTACATAGAAAAGAACGCAATTTAGTGTAATTTAACTACTTTATAAATCTAAGCTAAAATATCAACAGACTAAGCCAGTAAACAAGGGAAAAATACATTAATGTTATGATTTCACAAGCTAGTACTGTGCAAAATCAATTTGTACTTACAGGACATGCTTTGCCTTTGAACAGTGAAATGTTTTAATACCTATTTTGTTAGTCTGGTCTAGTTTAATCTGTTCCCTGACACAAGAAATACTAGTGAATCCTCATGTTCCTCCTAATCCTTCTTGTGCAATTGAAAAAGATGCATCTGGTATTGTGTTTGTTCTGTTTTTGCTAATCACACAATCCTTCTTTTAAGAAATGCCATCCCTCCTCTGGCAGACAGGGGTCCAGTTTCCCCTAGAGGGCAGGAAGTTGCCTGGCCAGAGTTCCCCTCCTCCTTCCCTGCCATGGTAGGTTTTCTTTCCAAATCTGGTCCTAAAGGACAACAGAGTGAGATCTACAAATTTGGAATCAAGTCACTTATGAAATGTCTGTGTAACCTTTGACAGCCCAAGAAGAATGAACTTTTCCTGGCTGGATCCTCTCAGGAGTTGTGGTAAGGATGACCCATCTGACCTGAGTTCGTATCCCAAGTGAAAACAGCAGTGGAGAGACACCACATTTATTTTTTTTAATCTTAGTTCTAAACAGTTTTCACATCTCCTCCCAGTCTTCCTGGAAAAGGCTCAGATTCAGTTTGGTTTAAGCACTGGGCAGAGATTCAGTAAGACAGCATCCGAAACAGCAGTTTTCCTGAGAAGAGAGAATCATGTTCAGAAGAAAAATAAAGTAGAATAAACAGTTGAAGAAACCTAAAGCCTTTTCCTACTCCCATCTCTATGAAATATCAGCAAGCGATTAGATTATATTTCTCCTACTCATTTTCTTTAATATAAGAATGGGACATACATAGTTTAACTCCCAGGAGTAATTCAGATTAGTCTGGAAAATACAGTTCTCTACTGAACTCCATTTACATTTAACCTATTAGATAAATGCTCAGCCAAAGTCTCCCCTCACTTACTCAAAGAAACCTACGAATTATAGCACAGTTTGGTTGTTACATGAGTAAGAATTTACTCCAGTCTCTTCTATATGGCCTGCACTTCTGGTAAATTCCTCACAAAGCTCTATCTTACCACCTTTCTGCCAAAATACTCTCAAGCTCAAGTAATTTTCAACCCCTCCTTCTCCAACCTCATCCTGGCAGTTTGGCTTTGGTATAGGTGCTGAAAACTAGATTAGACGAGGGAAAGAAAAATAACTGGATAATGTGGTGTGGATTGGCATGAAGGCTGTGTTGGCACTCATGTGAGGTTACTCTAGAGTAGTAAAGCTTCAATAAAATTATTCAGGTCACCCCAATACCTCCTCGCTTTAGCAGTTCTTGTGACAGGTCCAAAATATACCAGAAATGCTCATTTAGATCAACGAAAGTATTTTACTCAATATGGATAAAACAAGCGTATCATAATATTATCTAAGGAGATAGGACTGGTCTTCCTAAAATGCTTGTTTCATGATTGTTTTAGTTTTAAATGGAGGGTATGGAACAATAGTTCACTAAATATCTTTTATTGAAATATCTTCAAAGGTATTGTAGCAGAAGAAAAATTAGTTTAGATTTGTGTATAAGTATATATATATAGATTTGTGTATAAGTATCTTTCTTGCTTCCCCTATATATGTGTTTATTAAAATATACCTTTTCAAATGTCCTTCCAAGGCACTCCCTAAAGAAAAAAGTAATCTAGTAAGTGGAAGGCATTAAGAAAAAACTGAAATCAAAATCATGTTTCACACACAGACATTGAAGCAGCAAGACAACCCTCCACAGGGATGAACTGCAAATTTGAGGGGCACAGCACTGAAGGCAGACTCACCAAAGGAATTCCTTCTGAAACCTGGTGTTGACAGGGTAACAGCAGTGCTGGCTCCTACAGGAGCATGCCAGCATATAACTCAGTGTGCAAGCTGTGACATACATTAGCAAAAATTAAAAAAAAACATTAGTCAGAGCAAGGTGATGGATTCTCAGTTGACAACACGCTCAGGCATAAGAATGTAAATTCAAATGTGAGATTATATCATGAGATAATCTCAGTGAGATCAGTCATGACACATGTGGCATCTGCTATTAAATTTAGTGACCAACATTAGTACAATTTGCATGAAAGAAAATGGAGAAACAAAGATATATGTGACTACACATCCACAGAGGAGAGGGGAGGGGAGGGGCCCAATATTGCAAGTTAAAGGACTTTTCATCACGCCCATTTTCATCAAAAGACAAACATATCACCAAAATATTTTATATTTTAAACATAAAGTTAACATATCCTTTTAGAATATATTTGACTTTCTCTGCACTTTCTATATCCTGGTATGAACTAACAGCAGTTTTATTTTTGTTAGCTGGTAAATCTATTAGCTTGAAATATCCTTCTGTAACACTCTTCTAACACATCTAAAATTAATATACTGTAAGGGAACTGTAGCCAAAAGTATATAACCTCTCTTATGCACTAATTTTTAATCTGGATATTTAAACAAGCCCTCAAAATACGAAAATTCATTCTGACCTTTTGTATATAAGATATGCATTTGATTCACACATGACAAATGAGTTTTTAAGCTATATTTTTTTTAGCAGGAAACTACTAATTATACTGCATCACCCACTCTTTTCACCTTCCCATCTTGCACAATTTTTTTAAAGCTATACTTTTTTCATGAAATAACAATTTGTACCAGTTTTATAAACTTAAAGTATATCTTTCCAAATAATTCTTGAGATTTTGATTTCTCAGTCTATTTACATTGTATTCTTAAACTGTTCTTAGTAAAGGAAGCATGCTACTGTTAGTCCCTCATTCACATCAACAAAAAGCTTTTTAAATTTACACCAAACAAGATTGCAATTTAAAAGATTTTTTTTTACGTATGAATATTAAACATTTACTGCTACCAACTAGAATATAAAACAGGAGCTGTGAGATATATGTCAAGCACTGATCAGAGATATACTGAACAGAGGCATCATGCATAATTTATATAAAAAAATAGACATTCTTATTTCAAAATTTAATGTGAAATATTTTTCTTGTGAAACTTTAACCACAGGTAATCTCAGCTGAATTTTGACAAGTTGTGACGAGACTTCTCCTCCACTATCAATGAAGGGAATTGCTGTATGACTGAGGCTGGATCACCTTCAGTCACCTCAGAGAACCTCTGGAGCTCATCCAAGCTAGTCTGGCTCCACTCTGAGTAGGGTCAGCCAGACTTGGTTGCTCATGGCCATGCCCAGTCAAGTTTTGAATATCTTCAGGGACAGAGACTCCAAAACCTCTCTCAGCAACTTGTTCCAATGTTCAATCACCCTCGCAGCACAAAAGCTTTCTCTAACATGTAGATGGAGTTTCCTGTATTTCAATTTTTTCCCATTGCCTCTTGTCCTGTCACTGGGCACCACTGAGAAGAGACTGCTTTTCTCTTTACACCTCCCACCATGTATTTCTTCACATGAGTAAGGCTCCCCTGAGCCTTCTCATGTCTGGGCTGAACAGTCTCTACTCTCTCAGTCTCTCCTAGTATGACAGATACTTCAGTAACTGAAGCCATTAACATGCCTTACAAGACTCAGAGTTGGATGTTTCAATATACAAAATCTCTATGTGTCTTTTCTGTAAAGTTGTTTGCTTCATTAATAAACTTACACAAGTAGTGTGGTGGGAGAACCACATTTCATTTTTCCTTGCACTATCCTATTTCTCTAGCCTGTATATAGAACTTTGTAGAAATTCTTAAGAACTTTGAATAATCTAGTATGAATATCAAGATATTAAACTGTACAGAAATATAAATTTATTTTGTATCTTCCACAAAATATACCATGGTTGCCACAAATGACAGTTCATAATTTCATTGGAACTGCCAGAGAGAAAAGAGTGAACATTTTTATCTTTCACATTTCCTTTTAAACTTGATTCCCAGAACTGTGTTCCAGTCCATTGTTACAGTAATGTGAAGGTTAATGAGTTTATTGACTTTATAGATAGTTTTCAATTAAGAGGAAAGTAAAATTCTTAGGAACAAATTACAGCTAAGATCTTCTGTCACCAGTGAGAACATTTCTCAATTAGAGAGTAATAACTGTCTCCAAGAGAAATATATTCAGAAACTGGATGCAGAGTTATTGTCTACTCATATCAGATACCTTTTCAATTGGAGATTAACTTCCACTGTAGGAAAAATGCAAAAAGCTAAGGCAAATAAAAAGCTCTGAGCAAGAACAAGGCACTGAAAATTAAAGCAGCATAAGTATCACTGCACATGTACCCTTTATGGCACTGAGTTAGGAATTGATAAGCATCTTCTTAAAGGAGCTGGTGCATTCACCTAAAAGACCACAGCCATTTGGGGTTAAGAACAGAGATAAACTGAAGTCATAGAACACATGTATATACTTAGATTGTGTCTGAAATGGAGAGCAGAGTGTAGTTTTCAGGTCCATCAGTTGCAATCAAATCACCTAATTTTGTATGTCTAGCTAATCCCTTTGTCAGTTCTCAGAATGTTACAACTGGATCATTTGAAGGTATCTATTTAAAAAAAAAAATCTTCCATGAATTATGTTTTATTTCCATATTTTCTTTATTTTTGCCTTTTTTTTGCTACGACTTGACATGGAGAACCTGGTAAAATAAGGGCTATAGGTTTCAGCAAAATAATAAGAGAGATTTTAAGCCAAAAATAATAGCAAAATTATTTTAATATAAAATTATGTTTACTCAAATTATATTATTAACCCTCCACTCACAATATTTGAAATGTTTTCTATAATGATGAATGTATCATTTAAGTAATTTCAAAGTGTACAACACTAGAGAGATATTGTTTCTGTTGCTTTCCCTTGGTATTATACTGTTCTTATTTAAAATTATTTTATATCTATTCTCCAAAGTTTGTCTTGAAAAGAGGATTTTCTTCTAATTTTTCATTATTGAAGGTGCATTATTTTCCGAATTTATTATAAAATCTTAACTTCTATTTGTAAGGGAACAGTAATACTGCTATTTTTAGCAGTTTAAATGTGCCTCCATTCTAAAGATATGAGTAAAATACAATGAAATTCATTAGTACATACCATAAACCTATCTGTAATGCCAGTTATAATTGTAAAAACTGGTACTGGAATATAAATTAATTTTGCTTCTATATTTCATCAATATATATAACTATGCCATTAATTAGATAATTAGATAATTAGACTGTATTACTCATTCTTAAAGAAAAAATGTACATATATGAGTGGACAGGTTACTGCTAAAAATATCCCTCTTTCATTTCAATTTCCTCTTTGTTTCCAAAAGGACTAAATAAAAGATAAGTACAATAACTTTTGTTCTTTCAAAATTTCTGGACTGTTTTTCTCAGACAATAATAGATCTAGATGAAGATTAAAATACTGAATTAACTCATTTTCTCTCTAGTTATTCACACATTCATCTACACACATTCATATGCCATAAATATATCAGTCAATACCAAAAAAATCTGAGAACAAGAAGAAAATATGGTTTATGATTTTTTTGTTCTTTTGCCATAAACAGCATTTCAGAGAGAAAACAGTTGTGCCAAATTCTAAAGCTGCTCCGTGTCAATGGTTTATGGAAGTTTACAATATAAAACACATTCTTCAGGATTTTAGCTCAATTTTTTTCCCTGATGTAATATTAATACTTTCATAAATATTGCTGATAAGATTCTGAACAACACTATTTCCAACTTAACTTCTTTCTCCCACAGTATAATAATGATGTCATTTAGTCCACTTGAGTCAAAGTGAATCATGCTATTAATATAACAGACTGTTAAATGTAAATCTAAAGAATCCTTTGAACTATTTCCTTAAAGGTTTTCCACCCTGTAGTGGTTCCATGACAGTACATTTGAAGGGCAATGCAGAGAAAGGTCATCAGTCTGAAAAAATTATAGTCTAAGTACAGACCCCAAATTTGCCTTCCTCTCTAGATCTCAGATATATCCTCCTCTCTCTTCCACTCAATTGTTACAACTGTTAACAAACTACCACTTAGCAAGCGACCACTACCATTCTCAGGAAGCAATTTAGTGAAGAAAACAAAATTTTCTGTTCTCCTATTCCACTTGGGAAAGCATATAATGGAAAGCAAAATAAGGGCTCACCTCCAGCATCAGAGGTGTCATTTGTGAGGGACAGATTGGGAGAAGCTAATATGAAAAATACAACATTGCAGTGATGTTTTAATTTTGTACATCTATTTTAGCAGAAGTCTTTAAACTTGTTCTTTAAACCTTGTGCAATCGAATCTCAGAATGTGGATTAATAAACTGACCAAGAACAATAAATATTCAACTCTCTGGAAATTTGGACTGGTTGTTGGGTTTCTGTGGTAGAAAAAGAAGAAAATGAATCAAGGAGGACAGTCAAGAAGGACGCAATCAATACACTAGGTTTTGCTAATATGTGTTAATATATGTTGCCCTAAGGAAGTTGATATAATAGGGATTGTTTGTTTTGTGAAATAAGAGCCAACAAGAACAAAAGTATCATTATACTGGATGCTATAGTCTATGCAATATGATGCAAATCTCCAGCATTTTACAAAGTAAATGTAAATTTTATCCTAAATGTAAATTCTATCCTTAATGTAACTTGCAAGTGAAGTCTTCCCAGTGTCAATATTCCTAAAGTGCAAGAAATTTAAGTTCAAAACTCTTTCCATAATTCAGTGTGATTTGATTTTTATAGTAACTAATCTGGAAATATGGAGTCTCAGCAACTTCCACTTCTCCAGTTGTTCATAATTTCCTTGATCAGCTGACCAGAAATAGGAGTTTTATCCAGAGTATCTGACACTTAAGAACTTAAGGTGAAAAGGTACATGGATGGTGTAAAATTAAGATTTAAGAAAAAGAGACAAAATCGACATTACCATAAAATATTTCCCTGCTGACACAGTGTCAAGTAAACACTTCTTATAATTAAGGACAGGAGTACTTTCTCATTTTTGTTTTCAAGATAAGCTTAATTAAAATAAATAGTGAGAGAAATCAGTCATATATAGAAAAAACAGTCTTCCAGTGAGTGAGAGATAATCCCTAAGGGATAAGGTTACAGATTCAAGGAATATGTTAATGAAACCTTCGTATTTTAAGGCCGTGACAGTCCTGGCACTATAAAGCACCCATATGGCACCAGCAGTAACAGCAGCAGTATCACATTAGCACCACATTGTTCTGATATTGTGAGTAGTTTTACACAGAAACCTTGACACTGAACTAATCTGATTCATGTACTGTGCTTTCTGGTGGTTTGGCTTTCTTTTGACAGGATCTAGTGGTAACAGAGCAACTTTCCTTGCAAAAACTGTGCGATTTTAAGGACCCATTCTAAGCACAACAATACATTGAAATTGTTTATGAAATGAAGAAATAAAAATGCAAGGTTTGGAAGCATTTTTAAGATTGTGACCCTGCACAGACTGGCATACTTTACTTTAGTCCATATTCATATTTGAGTTCCAGTCATAGATTAAGAATATCAAGTCAAGGGAGGTGATAACACTGATGAAACTGTCCCTTTTTATTCATGGCCTGGTGCAGCAGCAGATGGCATCAGCTAGTACACAACAGAAAATGGACTTCATTTGTAGGCTTTTGGAAAGCACGCTCAGAAAGAATCTCTTCACCTTTTTTATACATGCAGTATTTATTCCTGAAGTATTTCTTAGAAAGACATTTGTGGAAAGATTTCTAAGTAAGGTAGATGGCTTTCCCTGTGTCAGTGTCATCCCTGGTTCTAACTAGATGTGGAGGGTTGCTGAATACTGCTTGATTCTGCAGGAATTTATCAGCCCTGTCATTCAAGCCAGGGTGCCTTCAGCTCTTGTTCTCCCAGGGAAGCAGTTTCTCAGGTCACTTGTCTACACCATATTTCCAGAAGGC
This sequence comes from Manacus vitellinus, assembly GCF_001715985.3. Classification (NCBI taxonomy): domain Eukaryota; kingdom Metazoa; phylum Chordata; class Aves; order Passeriformes; family Pipridae; genus Manacus; species Manacus vitellinus. Next base: position 17,619,010 of record NW_021939396.1, read on the forward strand.
AGGCAGCCAAGAGTTGGAGGCATCATGACACTGAAGAGCCACAGCTCCAGAGGGCGGAAGCCTGTTCAGTCATAGAAGGGGGAAAAAAGCTCAGACACCTAGAAAATAAAAATAAAAAAAGAAAAAGTAATTTTAGGTCTCCCAAAGGGAACTCATCAGAATACTCTTTTTTTCTTCCAGTTTATTCTTTCCTCAATTTGAATAAAACCAAGCATGCAAGCAAGCAAACAAGAAAACAACCTGGAAAAACTCAATTATACAGACAGTTTCACTTGTGTCTCCACTTGCTCCCAATGAGTGTGTGATGAGTTACATCAGTGTATGGCACACTATTTTTACAGGATTTCTCCTTGAATCTGACTGTATTCTGAGAGAAATTTTTCAAAAGGGTGTGGATACTTTTTAAGAGTTAGAGATCTCCCTTGGGGAAGTTTTTATGTCAGCTAAACCATCTATAGTACTGTACAAGTGTTCTGTATTAGAGTTTCTACACAGGCTTATGTATGCATAACCATGAGTACTACGTTTACTTCTCTCACATGTTCTTTTTCCTTTGGATTTCAGTCTCTAAATTATTTTTGTTAGCAGAATTTTGTGAACACTTCCAAGTTTGAATCTTCGTGATTATTGTTCTTCCCAAAAGAGATACTACCAGTTCCAACACAGTTCATGGATGACTGGATGTTATTGAAGTTGGAATTTACCTTTTTTTTTATGATGATACTAACAGCCCAATATTAAGAATTTTAAAAATAATTTTTTAATTCCTCTATTTTTTGTCTACCTGTTTGACAAGTTCAGTTGGTTTGCATGCTACTGGATGTATCTTTTTCTATTTAAATCTTTGTTGAAAAGAAAGGAGTATTTATTCCAGGTTCTGTGTAAAGGGTTGCCTGGTTATTATCCTGGCAATTGTTATTGCAAGCTTACAGTGTTCTCTAATTTATGAAAAGTAATTACATGAAGAGAATATTTGCATGCACATTATGTGCTAGAGTAACGAACATCTCAGTTCTTGCTTCCCTCATTTCCATCTTCCAGTATGTCAGGTCTTTAATTTGAACCTGCGTGTTACAATTGTTGGTTTAAATTTCGGTAACGGAGACCTCCATATTACAAACAGCTTCATTCAAACCAGGATACTAATGACTTCTGTCCATTAATTGCAACATCTCTGGCAGCTTCTTGGTTCAATGCCAGCCATACTGCTGTGGGAGATTCCTTCTTACAAGTCACGCCGGTGCTTTGCACTCTGCCACCTGCTGGTGCCACCTGGATCTGTTGTCCCCAATGCCACGCTCTGGAGGTGGCTGGATTGAGGATGCTGATGTTGTGCCCATCATTCAGTTTTCCTTGCTGTGACAATACTGTTCCATAAAGCAGTTCCTTTTGATATGACGTCCTCAGTTTACCAAGAGTAAAGAAATAAGGCAGTTCCCTCACTAGAAACAAAATGGAGCTGAGAAAACCTGATTTGGCTAAGTTAGAGTGCTGCTACTAACCTTAGCACTGAATATATCGCTTCAGACCTCCTGTCCTCAGTTCATTAGTCAAAACTCTTCTGACACAAGCATGGTTTTGGTATGTTTCTATCTCACAGCCCTTGTTTCTGTCAGTTTTGATGTTGTTGCTATGTATAAAATCAAACTATGTCTTATTTTACAATCCCAGTGTTGCCTGTGGAATCTGAGCAGTGCAAGAGCTCCATTAGCAATGTTATTCTTCTCTATGGTCACTGTCACACTCAATTTAGCTCCAGTTTTATTTTTTGCCATAAAACAGCATTTGTGGTCACAGTAAATCTGTTTACCACAATGATCTAAGAGTCAGTAAAGGACAGTAATGAATTAGCAAAGAAGTATGTGGTTTAGTGTAGATTCCCCAGAGGATGCTTTGCCTGAGGTGGGATGACCAAAGGCTGTGTCAGTAAGTGTCCAGCCTTGGGTCTAACCACAACTCAGTGCGCTGAGAGTGGTCTGCTTTAGTTGGGCATCAATTCATAGACTCTCAGGGACTGGGAATCCTGAAGTGAAGGCAGGACAGAAAAGACTGTTTGTTCAGAGGGCTCTGTGAAGAAATTGCACACTGGACTCTGCTGGTAAGGAGAGCTCTGTCAAGAAGAGAAGCTTTAGAATAAAGCAGTTCCCCAATCCCTAGTAAAACGCACTTTCCAAATGTCATAAAACACATGAATTGAAAACACATGCTCATGGCCATCTGTTTGTCCCTCTACTGAGAGATGACCATTGTTGTGCATAAGAGTCCAGCATTTTGATATGCCTCTATGAGAAGATTATCATCTAACTGGCAACCAAGGGGAATGCATCCTGTCTGCTTAGTCATCTGTGGGTGCCTCCCAGTTTTTGGGTTCTTTGTCACTTTGAATCCCCCGTTGCTTGTAGCAGAAAGGGAAGAGTGAGAATGGCTTGGCATTTGACCAAGGCTCTGCCTGAAATTAATGATGTCTTAATGATGGTACAAAGATATGACAGGAAGATGTTGTAAAAACGTCAGGTTATGGATGACTTCTATGAGCCGTTACCATATCGCTGGGCCTAGGAATGAGACCCACTTACAGTATGTAGTCAGTTCGTCTTCCTATGGGATCAGTAATGACTGAGGCACAGATTAAGGACAAATGAAAACTGAAGCTCTTACTTTCTTATTTTCATATCTATCTATAACAGTAGAAATTTAAAAGCAACTTTGAAATAATGCATTAGAGGATAAAGTGTCAATGAGTCAAACTCACAGTCGAGGCAGGCAGTCATTGCAGCACACCTCCAGCCTACTTGTTCTTAAGGTTTCCATAAGAGGGAATTGTGTGAGAAGGGGTGAAAATACTTTATATGTCTAATAAGTTAAAAAGTAGCATCTTACATGTTCTTCCTGATACTTTCCATTTTAGGCCCACAAGATTTACAAAGGAGAGCAAGAAAAGTTGGAACTATTCTATTTTAATCTACCACAATCTCCTGGCTTTTATTCCAACATTTTGCCCTTCCTTTGAAATATTGTACATGTGATCATTTAGCAGCCACTATCTCTAATATGCTTCTCTTCCAGAGATTTTGGACCTGAAGAACTGGGAATAAAGCCACATATTAAGAGTCTGACACATGGAATATGATGGCAGAGTGCTGGCTTCTCCAAATGTGGGGAGATAAAGTTGATAGCTGTGTATTGAACTGACAAATAGAAGCTCTACAGAAGAGCTGAAGAGCCTGTGGTGATGAATAAAAAAGCCCAACTCTCAACTGAGAGTTGACTCCAGCTCTTGCTCTAGACATCCTTTGAAGCTTTGGTTAACTCACTGCTCAGTCCCTCTGTTCCTCAGTTGTAAAGCCATCCACTTGCATTGTTATTCTGGTCTTTAGGGTCTTCAAGGGGAAAAGTTGTATTATGTGTCTGTCATTCAAGATGGGATATGTTTTAAGCAACAGAGTGATAGTATCTCCACCCTTCCATTCTCCAACCACAAATGAAAAAAACCAACAGCAAAATCGACCCCCAAAATTTATATTTTTCAGAAACTATAAATCATAGAATTAATATTTCTATATGTATATACACTATGATATTAGTTTTATTCATATAATCTTTCCTTCATCAGTCTTCACTACTGTAAAATGCAATGGAAGTTAATGTGTAAAAAATGAAGTTCTATTGAGGATCTGTATTTGACCTCAGCAGTTATGAAAGTGGGAAAATACATAAGGATTTGGAGAAACTAAGTACTTCCTTTTATGGTCAGAGCACAGAGAAAGGGTCCAAAGGCCTTCAACGTTGGATTACTGCAGCATATAAACAGATAGATGGAGACATACTTCTACAAGCTGATTCACTTCTTCCAGTTTAAACAAGAACATTAAGGTGAATTGTTCAGTGGATGTGTTTGTGCCTTAGTATTGACTACAGAAGAAACCTAGAGGACTAGGTTTTGATTAGACATTTAACTTTGAGATGGCACAAGTTGTTCAAATTAAACCATTTCCTAAATGACAAAGTGACCTTAGATAGTAGAATATGAACATTCATTTTACAGAAACAGTTTTATAGAGAAGACCATTCTCCTGCTGCTTTCTAGACCAGGAATTCTCTTTAATTTAATCTGTGGAGCTCTCAGCACCTTGTGTATTGATGAGTGAATAATAAGAAAATAATTACTCTTTTTTCCTGGGAGTCACTGCTAGCATGAAGTAGCAATATTTCATGGTAAGGAAACCATTCTTTCTGCTGTACAATCAACCAGTACAGAAACTTGCAACAAGAAGATGAGATGATGCATGTTTCAGAACTCCATTCAAACCAAGCTATAACTAAGAAGGTTTTTGGTTTTGAAAGATTTTTTTCCTGTTGTTGTTCTGCAAAATATGAATAAAACCACTCAACAGAGCAATTCTTAACAGATGGTTGCTATTTCAGCCTCAGATGGCAGAAAGCCCTAGAACCAAGCAATTACAGAATTCTTTGATGCAGAACCAGCTGAACAGATTTTAATAATTTCTTCCAAATTGGAGACACCTGGGCCCCCAGAAAGTGCTGCAAGCTGAGTAATAGAGGTGTGTGATAGAAATATATTCGTGATGTCATCAGCAAGATTTGGGGGACAAAACCGTGCAGACCAAGAGGAAATAATGTAAAAATTACCTTTTGGTCTTCTAATATTGATGCAAATGGCTTAGTAAAATAATTTTAGAAATACTCTGAGGCAAGACTGTATTCCTTTGATTTTCCATTACTGCTGACGTTTACTTCCCTTTAAAAAATGCTGTACAGGATATGGATACTCAACAACATCAGGTTTTATTGCTCACCTTTATAAAGCTCAAGGTCCTAACCCAGAAAAGATGAGCAAGCACATGTAAAATGTTACTTTGTCTTACTTACTCTTATTCTATTTTCTGGATGTAACTCCTTCCTTTGGAAGATCTAAAAATATTCCCCTAGATGAAATATGTGTTTAAGAAAAGCCATTAGGCCAAAGCCACTGGTATGACACTTTTGTGGCAGCTCTACTGCATGGAGAGAAAGGAAAAGGGGTGGCCTATGTTATTGCTAAGATTCAGCTTCACCTGTGTTACTGCCAAATTATTCCATTCTCTTTTCATTCATTCAGCTCTGTCTTTGCTATCATAAGGTCATGTCTATCTCAGGCTCAGCAAAGCACTGTCATGGCCTTGTTTGTGTTTAGCTAAAGCCAGCTAATTGTGTGGCTTTGGCATGGGATATTAGTACTCTGTGTGGTACAAGTGGTCTGCAGGGGATCTGGAAAATCAGTTTGCTCAGCAGCTGACAGCTCTGGTCTAATAAGCCAATTGTGTTTGATAAAGCAGAAAAAATTATGAAGGAATTTATAATGTTGTTGCTGGACTTAATAATCCAGGAGTTCCCCTCCAGTCTTGAGGTTCACTTTTCCTTAAAACCTCTCTTTCTTGGTATAATTCATTTCTTGGTATAATACATTACATAAGGTAATCATGCCTGTGTTTTTAGAATATCAGGTATTCTCTGGAATTTGAAGTGTGAAAGGCTAAATATTACAAAGGCTAAAAAGGCTAAATATTACAAATTAATCTGCAGGATTGATTTGGCTGAGTTCATAAATTTAATTGTGAGAACTGAACGTATCTGTGGTAAATTTATTAAATCTCTAAAGAAACCGCTGTTTTACAAATAAGGTACCCTCCTCCATCCCAGCACCAGCATAGCATTTTTTGAAGGATTCATGTTTTCCAAAAAGGAACAAATGACAGAAATAAAATAATGCTGATTTTCTCTGTTGACAGTATTTTTGAGCTGTAGTGAAACGGGGTCAGTAAAAGTACGGGGAAGAAGTGTCATGATTTTCCTTATGAAGCGACATCTCTTAATCCAAACTGAACATTGCAATGGCTAAAGCTTAAATCCCTAGGCTTTATATGTACAATATGGCCAACACAACACATTTTTTAACTTGGCTACTTTTTATGTTTGGAATCACATTTCAGTTTCATGAAAATCAAAATCAGAAAAGCTCCCTGTGCTTAAGATACACAAATTCACTACAGACATCACACGTCCTTCTGGTTTTCCTTGTCCGAATTATATTTGACTGATTTATGTTATGCTATCATATACAATAGCTTTTTACAATGTATATCTGGCAAAGTTATCCATAAAATTGAATACAATAAACATTATAATGCAATCATTCGGTTTTGGTTTGAGATTTGGGAATTAGTTCCATTTAAGTGGACTGGTTTTCATAATATGATACATTCAATTGCATGCTTTCTCTATTCATTGGAACAACCTCAGTAACAGAGTAGATTTTTACTCAGTGCATAGTAACTTAATTTGATCTCTTTGTTTCCTACAAAAAGAAATCTGTAGAATCAAACACATAAGTGACCATTTTTACAGTCAGAATGAAGTGAGGCCCAAGGGAAAGCAAGCACATCATTTCATTCCCATGTCTTGTAGGATACTTTCACACGACAGGTAAAATGTACAAAAATATTTAAGCAGAGTTACACTGCAGTCTATTTTCAGACCTTTTCTCACCTTCACTGTAAACAGACAAACAAAACATTTGGAAAACTGACAGAAACAAATTGTCTGTAGTCCTCCCAAAAAGATTTAGGAGGACTCTTTGAACTCTTCCTCATTGTTTCTTACATTATTTTTAAATGTTTGTCTTCCACCCTTGCAATTTCTGTAATGTCAGTGTTTTGTTTCTGTTCCCAGGGTTGGACATTTTAAGACTGCAGGATGGTAAGACCTGGTGATGGAGTCAGCCATATTATGATGATCAAGTACCATGATGCTGCCAAAGTCAGGAATTAAAAGTGAATGCCTGCATTTCTGCACTGATGCAGAAGATAGTGCTGTTGAAGGAAAAGCATTTGTAAATGCCCATTAAGAAGAAAAGGATTGTGAAGCAATTGCTGATATGTTCTGTGAACGAGCTGCAGTTAATGGTGCATATAGGTGGAAAGAATGTGCAGCCTTTAGCTTCCTGCTTGAAGTATAACTTCCCTCAAAAAAGGGGTGAAGGAGGGAGGGGTGTCTTTATTGCATCTCAGATTGGTAAAGATAATTGGAAAATGATTGTCCTAAACAGGTGTCAGGCATGGAGGGTTGGAGGAAGATTTATGCCTTAATTCAGAAATAGTTGCAGTTGCCATTGTCCAGTTGCTGTGAAAAGAAGAGCAGCTACTGCTTGTGAAACCTGATGATGCTATGCCTTCAATCTAGAGCAAAGAGATAAGTAGAGAACGTCCAAGTAGCAGATACTTGCATTTTTTTATTACAGTACTTTGTAACAAACACTAGGACTGGCAAATATAATGAATTCTGATTCCATTTGAAATAACTAAAATAATTGCTAAAAACCCTCTATTAGATCACATTATAATATGGATAAATCAATGATATATTTAATTCTAGGACAGCATTTATTTAAGATCAGAGTATGAGCTATTAGACTGCAGAGTTATTGACTTGTTATATCTGTTACCATATTGATTCTTACTTTCCATTAGTGATGTCATTTGCACACTTCTCTAAAACAATGTGATATGTATTCTTGCCTCATAATTGTTGAAATTTGACTGAAGTGACTCAGTGGATTATTACCTGGGACTCCCTTGAAAGCAGAGAGTATTCCTCCATCCCTTTATGTTTTGCAGATTACATTTTCAAGGTGGATGTAGCCATGGTGTGCTTCCTCACTCTGCCCAGCTGTGTTGTGATCGATGTGTGGTTGTTATGGAAAGATGATTATAGGACTCCAGTTCAACCATATTCCAGAACTAACTGGGCTGGGTCCTTCGTAATGATCATTAGTACCAATAAAGTGGGATATAATCTTTGTGGAAATTAAGGGAAATTAACTTCATGGTAACTGCTGATTTCTAGGAGCTTAGTAGGGAGTACATATTCATCCATGCAGCCAGCATGAAATTAAACATTACTGATCAAGAAATGTGTTTTGTTTTTTAGCTTGGTGTTTTTATCACTATAGCTGTGATGATTCACAAATTATTTCCTCAGTCTCTATTCATCTTCTACTTTCACACAAAACAATGCTGAAATGGCCAGTTAGTCCTTTGCTTTTGTAGTCAACTTTTCCAAGTTACAGTACTGTTACAGTTGTTGTCATTATTTATCAAAAGGGAAGGCAATCTTCTGTGGCAGAATAGATAGTTAAAGTGTCTCATCCTACAGACCCTTATCCTGGCTCCAAGAATGACTGATTATAGACTAAGGTGAATGTCAAATTCCACCTTACTTTTAGGTGCTCTTCATTCTTTTGGGCATTAATGTTCGTATGTGTAAGTCTCCTGCCTTCTGTGTGACTGAGAGATACTTTCCTACTGTGTGGTTTTGGTTCTGTTTATTTTCTGTGTTCTTTGATGGAACTCACCCTCTTTTTTCAATATTTTTCATGATTTCTAGCTGCCAAGCACCTCTTAATCTCTCTAATGTCACCATGTTTTTTCTCAAAGAAAGGAGAGGCTTATGTGCCAAGACCAGACAGCCCATTTGACTCAATCTCCACCAGCTCTGTCTCCTTTACTAAGGCTAAAACCAGATGCCTAAGGAGGAATTTCAGAACAGAGAAACCATATAGGATATACTCAGTCAGTGATTTAGTCATTCCAAAGTATCCTTTCAGCCTCCAATATTTTGTGACTCAGGAACTTCTGAGCCTGCAGCTGTGTGTCTGAATACAATGATCATCATTAGAAGAGGGGAAATTCAATGTTATTAATTTTTACCTAGTACATTACAATAAAACTGTACTATGAAAATGAAATGTATGCATTTCACACTTATTTTTAACAAGGGCTTAAGTAGATGAATCTAGTCATGACTGTAAAAGTGGTGGCATGCTAATGCTGTGTGCCCTCATCTTCTGCTGTTAATTACTGACACCGTAGCATGGGCAGCATCACAGAAGATATTCAACGCAACCCTTGTACTCTGCTAGCACCTTTCCTGAAGCTGTCTTTTGTGGATTTATGTAACTGTGAGCAGTGATGGCTGAGGACAGAGCAAGTGAGTTTACAGACATACCTATCCCCATGATGATTTTCAACACAGGATCAGTTAGGACAGCCAAGGGTGATGTTTGCTTTACACAGCTGCCTAATCTAAGAAATCCCTAACTTCCAAGGTAGGAGACTCAAAAGCATTCCTGATGTGTATGATTCCTGCATACAACTGAAGCTAAGCTGAATGAAAGAACAAACATCTGGATTCTCGCTTGAGGCTTCTGGGAGACCTCTAGTCACCTTATGAAATTTTCAGCAGACCAAACAGAAATTATAAACTTCAGTAAAAAAATATCTGTTACTTATTGACATTTAAAAGAGCTAGGGAGCATTATTTGGCAGTTAGTTTACTGTGTTTCAATAGTAAAAATGTTTTAGTAAATAAGACATCCGTGTTTCAATAGTAAAAATGTTTTAGTAAATAAGACATCCTTGTAAAACATCTGTGCATTACACAAATTTAAGGGCTACAGGAGTTGTTAAAAATAAGCACGGATTTAGCAAAACCATTTTATGTCCAAATACCTAATTAAAATGCTGTAGCCAATGTAGCATAACTTCAAACTCTTCCTGCCCTGCCTTCTTTTACAACTGTATCACATTCCCCCATAAAAGGAAAGTTTCTGTTGATAATATTTGATATTCTATAGCCTACTGGAGCCAAGTATAACTAGATCATATTATTATTATACTTCACATTATGCTTACTAATATTTCTACTATGTGTCTGAGTTTCACTAGGAAAACATTCAGTGTACCCAGCAACAGAAGTAGAATAGAAAAGAGTAAATTAAAAAGCTTGTTTCAATAGTGTAATTTATAGACTTAAGCAATGTAAATCTTAGGCTGCCATGCTCTTCCTGATTTCTCAGAATAGCACCTATGGGTGTCTGCTGCTGTACAAAATGATAATATTTGTATAGGTTTCTTCAACTCTGGTCTTAGTTATAAATATTTCAATAGATTTGTATTTTAAATAGATTTATAGCTTTTGTGTCTTGTTTCCATGACCTTTCCAATTCAGTCACACTTTTGTCTCCTCTTTACCCAAATGCCTTGGGTCATTTGCTTATTTTAATCTGCATGAAATAATTCTATCTCAAGATGCTCAGATAGACCCAAACATTTTAAGAAAAGTGATGTATAAATCTCATGTGGAAACAACAGGGAGATATCGGTACCAAAAATATTTCTGCCTTCTTCTGTTACCACGAGGTACTTTGAAACCCCAGTTCTGTTTAGGCATTTATTCCTTGGAGTTTTTAAAGAAAAGTGAGAATATTTAGGCTTCTAATGTGGGCATCTAAGTTGGACAAGCTGAATATAAAACATACTTGCAGTGATTCAATTGGATTATAACCTGAACAAGCATTTAGTGGGATAGGTAAAAGATATTTTGGTTCTTGCTCTGACACCATAACTGAATTGCTGTCTTGCTCTGAAAAGCTCATGTGATCTCTTCATTGGTTTTTTTTTCTAGTAACTGTCTGCCTTGTTTGATTTTTTTTTGTTGATTTTTTTTTTAAACCTCATCAGAGTTGGGGCTGTCACATTCTAGCAGATTGTGAAGTACCTCTCATAACCCTGTCCCAGTTCTTATACAGGATCAGCATTGTTCCTGCAGTATTATATATAAACATCTGGGAATTCTCAATATTAAAATTCAGGGATTCAAAAGTATTAAAATTTTTTTTTTGGGTCAGTCACTCTGAACTAGTTTTTTCTTGGGAATTTTCAAAAAATATTTGTTATATTAGAGCACAGTATCCATGCACAAACTGTCAACCATTAAAATAAAAAGTCCCTTCTTCATGTCAGAGTACTCAACAGAGGAGTGCCTGAGGCTTCTATTGGGTAAGGGAAAGAACCAACAAAGAACACACACATAAACACAGTGCTAAATTCTGGACATGGGATAATTCCTCATACTAGGCAGGTTATATTTGCTTACAGAATTTCCAGGATCACAATTTTAGGAAGAGACAGAACCTCAGGTGGAAAACAACTTTGGCATTCTGATATCCAAACTGATGATTCAAGTGCTAATTGAAGTAAAAATACACATTCCCAGACCTTTGTCAAGAAGATTGTCCTGTTCCAAGTATCATACTGAATAGGCAGCAGATGTACAGAATACAGGAAAGATACTGAGATTTTCCTGGGTTTAATGACATTTTCAGAAAACTCAACAACAAAAAAAAGTTTTTCTGATGTAAAAATGAGCTACCAGCTGAGCACGACTTTTAAGCTGTTTATAAAATAACAGTGTGTGTGTCAGTGGATTTAATGAAATGCTACCGTGTGTTATGATTGAAATGAAAAATCAGCTACCTTTTTAAAGAATTTGCACACTTCAAAAGTAATGATTAGTGTAAATTCACACTTATTCTCCTCTCTGAACCGCCATGAAGAACTCCCTTAAATTTTCCAGGAGACAAGTGAGATGGCTCTAATACCAAATCTGCCACTTTCATAAAAATCACAGAATCACAGAATCACAGAATATGCTGAGGTGAAAGGGAACCACAAGGACCATCGAGTCCGACTCCTGGCCCTGCATAGGACCATTCCCAGGAGTCACACCATGTGCTCAGAATATTGTGAAAATGCTTCTTGAACACTCTCAGACTTAGTGCTGTGACCACTTCCCCGGGGAGCCTGTTCCAGTGCCCAACCACCTTCAAGGTGAAGAACCTTTTTCTAATATCCAACCTAAACCTCCCCTGACACAACTTCAGGCCATTCTCTCAGGTCCTGTCACTGGTTACCACAGAGAAGAGATCAGGTCCTGTCTCTCTTCTTCCCCTCACGAGGAAGTTGTAACTGCAATGAGGTCTCCCCTCAGTCTCCTCCAGGTTGCACAGATCAAGTGACCTCAGCTGCTCCCTTCATCGTCTCATTGCCCTCCTTTGGACACTCTCTAATAATAGCTTTATATCTTTTTTATACTGTGGTGTCCAAAACTGCACACAATATTCAAGGTGAGGCCACAGAGCAGAGAGGGACAAACCCCTCTTTCAACCAGCTGGTGATACTTTGCCTGGTGCCACCATGACAGGATTGTCCCTCCTGGCTACCAGGGCACTGCTGACTCATGTTCACCTTGCTGTCAATCAGGACCCCCAGGTCCCTTTCCACAGTCATTATTGACAGAGCAAGAAGAAATCACTTTACTGATCCTGCCAGCAATTTCATAACCCATCAGTCTCTGAAAGAAAGACACTCAGCTAAATTCAGTGCAACAGAATGGCTTATGCCCAACAGAAAGCAATAACTTACAAAGCCGTTTTCATGCCCTTACCTAACTTAATTTCTTTATCCTAAAAGGGCAATTTCAGACAGCAGGATTCAGATGTCCATCATGAAACATGATGGACACTGCAGCCTTTCATTTTGCAAGATGGTTTCAAAAACCTAGAAGGCATTACATTCAAACCTGGGTATCCTGTTTGAAGGTACAAGGTCCCAGCTCACTGGAACTCCTGGGCAACAGGAAACTTGGTAGATCTTTGGATGTTCAGGTAACTGTGTTGGAAGCAAGTCTGGCATGTAGGAGATGCAGATGGTTCCCAGGACATCAACAACAGAGGCACATGACTTTTGCATTATTTAAATCTTGGGTTTAAATGCTTCACCTAAGCCTCAGTACTAGTGTGCTCTACTACAGGAAACAATTTAGCAGCAGAGACTGGGACCAGTTTGACATATGTCCAGAGATCTCTGTGGTAATAATACTTTATTACATTTTAGAGAACTTCCAGCAAGGTTCCTGCTGCATAACTGCTCAGGACAGGTGGACACCAGACTGCAATAATGCACTACTATAATTTTTTTTTGGTCCTATATGATGCCTATTAAATTTTAATTACTATGATTGTTTTACAGGGATTTCAAACATAAATTGTGTCATCAACTTATAGTTTAGTTGAAATAAAAATGCCTTACATATTTTTCTATCTTGGAAAAAAATCCTCCCCCATGCCCACTAAAATTTGCACAACTTTTATACAGAATTTACTACTCACAATGGAATTGTAGCTTAAAGGATTGGCCAGCTCAGTATGACTGAACTCTTGTGTCTGTAAAAGAAAAAACAGTCAGTGACCCAAATGCAAATACATTGATATTATAGACTAGATTAGAAACTTCTCTTTTACCTTTCATTTATCACCATACAAGGAAAAAAATACATGCTGTAAAGCATTGTGATATTCAGATGATAATAAAATTAATTTTCCCGATTTTCCCAAGCACACACACTCTTTATTAGTAGTTTTGGGCAAAATGTAATCATTTGTTTCCCAATATACCATATTTAGTATTACCACAACTCATTACCTGTTACAGGGAAGACTTATATGTAAAAAACTTATACTGGCTAACTTAGGTCTGATTAGATGCCTATGTGGCCTACTGATGTTTTTTAATAAAGACTTCTCTCAATTTCTAAAATTATAAGTGTCATCTGTTTTGGTTATGAACCATAGTTCTCTAGATGAGAAGGAAAAGAAATTAGGTACAATAGATTGAACACCTTAGAGGTATATTATTAGGAGACAAAAGTTGTTTTATGGCATTTAATGTCGAAACACACCATGTGAGTGACTTTTACACATGTTTGGAAGAGCTCATGGTCTGGGTTTGTAAATATCACAGCAGATCTGCCTGTAATACAACTGTTCACGTGTGTGTGGCCTTTCGGACAGAGGATTTGCATTGTAAAGAAATACTTGAGCCTAAATGCTCTTCTTTGGCACTTTTTTATCTGTATTACAAATACAAACACACCCCTTATTGATATACTTTAAGGGTTTCTTTGTTGTGCTTAGTGGCAGAACTGTATTCTTACAGGGTAGAAGGGAAAACATAAAAATATAAAACCCAAAAGGGTTAAAACATTTATCCAGTGTTCTACTGACTGCTGAGGCTCTAAATATTTACTTCCAGTTACACTGCTTATAAAATGAAGCATTGTTCTCACATTCTTGAGGTTTTCAAGCTATTGTCATATGCTACTGCTCTTTCCCTTCAAAATGAATTTAGGAAACTCAGGTGTATTATTAAACATTCATTCTTCTTCTTGTGTTGTTTTTTGAGATACTTTATTTATTTCCACATTCTTGGATTAAGATTTTTTTTATTTGATAAGCACATAGTTATATAATTAAGTTTGGACTCTCAATACTTTTACTAGAAACAACATAATATATTGCATCAGGGACCTAATGCTACCATCAATCACGTCAAAAAATATTTCTGAACTTTTATAGTTCCTATCTCCTTTATTAGATCAACCTAAATGGAGATCTGGCTAGTGTTTTGGGATGCTACATACAAAAAGTTTTATTTTTGTTAGCTATTGAATGCCTGTGTAGTGATCAAGCCTGAGATGCGGTTCCTTTATTTTTGTTAATGTAATAAGCTAATGTAGTTTTATACTCATAGATCACAAGGGTGTTCTTTGCATGCTGAGTATCTTACAAGAAAAATACAGTGGCAAGTCTTGAAATGTTGATGAAGTGTTCTCTATGTTAAACATAGGCAAGTAAATTTCTGTTCATGTGTTGTCAGAGACTGAAATGTTTAATGATTTATGCATTCTAGGAGACTTTTGCAGGCTTTTGACTTGCATTTTGGATGGACAGTTGGGCCCATCCCTCCCTCCAGTAAAGATCCATGTTTGCAGGCTTTTGACTTGCATTATACCTCTGATGAGCAATCGGGCCCCTCCCTCCGGTGCTGAAGGTGTGAAGCCCTGAAAAGGCAAGAGCAGAGCTTGCAGGCTTTTGACTGTTGCATTATACCTCTGATGGGCAATTGAAGGTGTCAAGCCCTGAAAAGGCAGGACCTCTGATGGCCAATAACAGCCCATCCCCCCTCTGCCTATCTAAAAAAAAGGTGGGAACCAGGCCAGACACAAAAACTGTGCAGGGCCCAGGGGAGAGGTTGGAGGCTTGAGGCATGGCCCATGACACTGACCATGGATATAATAACTCATAACTTCTTGGAGTGTGGGGGGCTTCCCTCCTTCACCCCCAGCAGATCAAGGCCACCACTTCAACTGATAGACATGGAAGCTGCAACTACCAGGTTTCATCGCTGGACCCCGTGGGCAGTGACTATAGACATCTGTCCACTCTCAGCTTTTCTTTCTCTTACTCTCCTTTAGCCTTATCCTGTCTTTCCTTTCTCTCCCTTATGCATTTTCCCCCCAGGGGTTATCCCTATGATATATAATATAGATGACGACACCCAAAATGCTAACATACCTGTTCAAACAAAATTGTTAAAATAAACCCTACCTATATATGTTTTCAGACACTGATTATTCAGTGTCGTTTCACCCTAATCCACCCCAAGGGAATTATTGATAAGAACCTGGGTTACTCCTCTCTCCTTTTTATGGGGCGGGTCGTAACATGCGTACGTGCATTTATGACTTAATACCAGGTTAATTTTTAACCATAAGGAGAAAGAAAAATCCCTTTTGTGCTAGTGATAATACAACAATAGTTCTGAAAATCTGTAAAGCATTGGACCATCTACACTTTATTCCTCTGCTAGAAGTACCACCTCAAAAGTGAAGCAAGTCATAGTTCTGTACACACTAACCTTTATCCCTGTTTGCAATGTGTATCCCTGTTTGCTGTGAAGATTTTGTCATTGAGATACGATCTCCCTGATTTTCCTCCAGAAGACCAGGATACCCACAAGCAGCTGCTGACAGAACTTTGGCATATCTTCTCACTGTCAGCCCCAGCTCTACCCTGAAATATGATCTGGAACTTGGCAGAATTTAATTGATGATATTTGCATTTACATGTGCACATCAATTTACTAGCATAAGTAGAATATTGCTGCCTATATGGACAAACAACTGTTCATTGTTCTACCAAGTATATCTTTCCTCAAGACAGATGGTTTACACTTTTTTCATGTAAAGAATTTTTTTACACTCATATCCAGATGAGTATACTTGAAAAACACAACCCAACAATGACAGTGTAACTTGGAATCCTCTTTCAAGAAGAGGAAGCAGCTAAATAAAAAGTAATGCTATGTTAAATTTGAAAAATTAGATGCACATGTGTCAGGAGATTCTAAAAGCTGAATATCAAATTTTGTTTTTACAATTGATGTGTTTTAATTAATGGACAGGTGTGATTGTGTTTTAAGTTATCTGAACATGGTTTTGTTTTTGTTATATTATTACTGCTACTAATTTGGGCAGAGGTTGAACCGCTTGATGCACTACACAGGAATGAAGGCATGGCACTCTGTCAAGCAGAGCCTTTCTTAATTAAAGACTGCCTACATCAGTTTTCTGCAACTGTGACAAAAGAATGAAAATGAGAGACAAAAAATGGTGTTTTTAAAGAAAACTAGGAGTAAAAGAAATGAAAATTATATGGAAATTTCAAGTCAAATACTGAACTATCAGATTGTTGACCCTCAGGTTCAGAAATTGAGAACACGTAGAGTGATATAACCTTATAGGTGCCTGACCCTATTGAAATCGATAGAAAGAATTTAAAAGAATTTTGAGAGCTTTGGATATGATCCAAAAAAGTAAACTGATACTCCCACAGGACAGATTTTGCATACCTCTTCTGGATTGCCATTTACACTGTTATTGAAAATGTCATTCACCTTAATATTAATGTACAGAACTAGTAGGGATCATTTAGCTTCAAGTCTAAAAAGAGGATAGAGTATAATCTGAGCTTCTGGTCTTTCATCTGTACTGATAGAGATCATACTGAGGACTGTTTTATTACTGAGGTTGTATTCTCATTTTGTAGAGACTGTAACGTTACACTCAGGTCACTAAAGGAAGAGCTTCCCGACCAAAGGTCTCAGATTTGTTTTCTTCAAACAAAGAATGTTTTTAAAAACATTTTTATGTTATCATTATGCTCACTGTAAATCACCAGCCTGCAGTTTTTAAGTTTAAAAGCTGACAAGTTGGGACTTGGAAGCTGCCACCAAATTATTTCTCCACTGGACTCTTACTCATGATGGTTCAGTGTTAATGCAGGAGTAGTCAAGCTTTCTGTGCTGATCACAATTACATTACTCCATGAAAACTGAAGTACTAATCTGCTCTACTTCCCTACTGTTAGGCCGATGGACTCACCAGACTGTCTCCAGATAATCTTGAATCCTTCCACAAGATCACCCAAGTAAATCCCACAGGGTGAAAGAAGTGAGATTCCCTTCCATACAGCTGGAAATCGAGCAGAGAGGGAACAGAGAAATCAAGACTCAACAGCAAATACTAGTTCCTCTGACGTCTCCAGAAGCTCTGTATATCAATCAGCATGGGAACTTTTTCTGGAAGACTTACAGAAAAATTGGGCAATTGGGGTGTTGACGTCCCTGTTTCTTCCCTGTCATACCAGGACATATTCAGTAAGTATTCAATAAGAGCTGCATTATAAAGTATGAGGGATTTATATTCAGAGTATATGTTTTTTCGTTAAACACTCCTCCTCAAGGACAGCAAAGTTGGCAATCTTGTCTTATGACACTGTGTCAATTAGTAAGCTAGACAGAAAACCTAGCTACCAAGTAGGTAGCTAGGTCAGCTCTTTAATATCAGTTTTGGTTTTAGGTTTCAATAAGCTTTGAAAACAGGTATTACATAAAGAAATCCTTTGCTTTCTGAACTACTAGGAGAGATCAGTGTCACTGGCTAGTATTTGAAGGAGTTGTTTGGAACAGAAAGGCATAAATAAGTTATTATTGTTTCCATGGAAAACAAAAAATATACCTACATTTTCTTTTCGCTTACAATCAAGACTAGCAGCTATTATTTACTTATAGCTTTAATTTGTGTCCTGTATATAACAAGTCTGTTTCACCCATTGCAAACCCAAAATAGTTACAAAATATTACATCTTTTACTTTCTTGTTTTCTTTTTTAGTTCAGCTTTTTTAATGATATGAGATGGTTTTTTATGTTTAAATGAAATGTTTTCATGTAAGGCTTGTGTTTTGTATGTCTTGGAACAGAACTGTGACTATTGAAATGATTACTGAAACATCATGAAAACATAATTTGTTATTCTTTTAAAAATATATTTTAGTACCCAAAGACTAAAATGCTGGGGAGACCTTACAGTATTACAGTAACTAAAGGGGTCTTACAAGAAGGATGGTGAGAGACTTTTCACAAGGGCATGTAGTGATAGGCTAGGGGGAATGGCCTTAAGCTGGAGGAGGGCAGGTTTAGATTAGATATTAGGAAGAAATTCTTTAAGGGCAATGAAGCACTAGAATGAGTTGCCCAGAAGACTGTGGATTACCCATCCTGGAGGTTATCAAGGCCAGGCTGGATAGGTCTCTGAGTAACTTGGTCTAGTGGAAGATCTGCCTGCCCACAAGAGGGATTTGGAACCAGATGATCTTTAATGCCCCTTCCAACCCAAACCTTTCTACATTTCTATGATTCAGATCTTTTGTATTTACAAAATATTCATCAAGCCAAAAAAAAACCCCACAAAACAAAACAAAACCCACATATTTGGTTTTGATTTTAATTATGAAATACAAATTAAAAGAATAATGAAAAAATCTAAATCAGTTAAAAGTGTGATTGACATATTTTCATGGTTCTACAAATAACTGCTTACTCAAGAGCCTGTCTTCTTGCCCAATAATAGCTAAAACATATCGGCAGGAACACAAAAAATTTCACTGGTAGCTTATCCAGGTTATCTGGAACTTCTTCATCCCTCTTATCTGTATATTTATCAGTGCATCTGAGCATGTGAGTCACACCATGCAGATGGTTAAAGAAGATTGATATTTAGATGTGGTGTTACCGGAATTTATGTTCTGATGCTTGTTTTGTTGTTCACATATATTAAATATCAGAAGAATTGTTACAGACAAATGGGTGAGAGATTTGCAACTCTTTAATCAATAGATATTGTCACAACTTTAAAAGAAAAACTTGACTGAAATAAGTCTTAGCTAGTGGATAAAAGGAGGAGGCTTTCAGGAAGCCATGTGAGTATTTAACATGTAAAACAGCCCCAGAAATTATTTTAAAATTAAGTGCATGAATTGCTATTCTGAGCAGAGAAATATTTTTTCCTGGCTGGTGCTGTACTGATGTCAGTCATGAGACTGACAGAGCAACTGCTCTCCCTATGATTAACCAGCACTGCACAGACACTTGACACATCCGAGATTTGTATCTGCTCAGGGGAGGATGGAGGTAATGTGAGCCTCATGTTCTCACTCTTACTGTGGCCGGCTATTGGCAAGCACTGATCCTTACAGGATCTCAGGCTGACAAGCTCCAATACTATTAATCTGATTCATCTGTGTTTGCCTTTCATTTACACTCAAATGTATCCTGAGGAAGAAGGACATGTTTTTTAGAAAAGCAGAGTATACTAGCCTGAGGGATGATCTATTTTGATAGAGATCTTTTTATTTGCCATACCAAAGGAGAAAATTATTTACTGTATCAAGCCAAAAATACTTTGCATTTCCAGCCTTTCCCAGTAAAATATTATGTTTAATGCTCTCACTGCTTTTGAAGGCATGGTCAATAAAGCTGCTTCTTGACAGGTTCTTGACTCTTAAAGCTGTTTTTCTTTGGCCAGGATCTGAAAAAAAAAGATACTAAATGTGTTAACAATACAGTCCTGATGTATAATTCTTGAAATAAATGTATATATTTCAAATGGTTTGAAGTGAATCAATTAACACTAATGTTTATCAGTGTTTATAGCACTTAGGTAACAAATTCCATGGGTTCCTTATTGAAATTCAGGTACAGGAACCAGTACCTTCTGATTCCTAAGTCACCAAATTCCTGCTAGGCATAGAGCAGTGCAAAATCCAAAGTACCTGAAGGAGCTGATCCCAAAAGGATTGGGTGAAGGAGATGAAGAGTTCCCTAAGGAAATGATCTTCAAAAACAGTTAGGTGGAAAATTGTTGGGGTAGTCAGGGGGACAGAAGCTGTCTTGTGCTGTAACTACAAAAAATCATGAGTACATCCTGTTTTCAAGTTATATGGTCTGTTCTGGATTAGGATGCTGTCAGTCTTCACAGAGTTGTTTTACTTGGTGTAATTAACTAAATTGCAGGCCAGAGACGCTGCAACTTGTGACTCTTCTCTGAAATACAATGTTCCTGAACAAACCTGGATTTCACTGTCACAGGACCCAATCCTTGCAGATATTCTTAATTGTGGTCTATTATAATTAGTTGAAGAGTCCTCTTGAACTCAATAACTAAAGTCAAACAAGTCTGTCAACTTCAGTAGGGCTAGAACCTGAAAGAATGAGAACAGTGTTCTTTGAAATAGATACCTCTCCTGTCACAAATCTCAAGTGTTCATAATCTAGCCAGTGCTAGCAAGGTAAATTTTGCTCAGGAGTCCTTGAAAGTGTTGCATAGAGGTTTGCTTTGCAACATTTGGAGTAATACAATAGGACATTTCAACTCTAGGTTCAAGTTCTCAGTGTCTGAGTATGTGCCTAAACATCTATGATTATGTGCCTAAACATCTTCTTGTGTAGTAACAAATTCTGCCTAGAGAGAATCTCCTTCTCTGCCTCCATGCATTGGTGAGGTCGGAGAAAAATTTTGCTCATAATCAGGATCCTGATCTGGTAGTAGGGCCTCTTGGTCTTAATGGCAGCACAGCCTGTCCCCAGCAGTGCCACCAAGCTCCCAGCCAGTGGATGGGCGGTGACTGTGCAGGTGCTGGACCATTTTTCACAGTGCCATTTCCTTTCTTTTAAATTGAGATCAGTGAGACATAATAACCAGATAGATATCTTATCATAAATGGGAGATATTATTGAATTAATTTTTTTCTTTAAAAAATATTTAAAAAAAATAACTAATTTTCTTGCTACTTCACTCAGACACACTGAATAAAAATGAGTTGCCTTACCTTTCCTAAATATGAAGATTATATTCAGCTCAGTTTTAAAACCTGCTTCTTTGCAGCAGAAAAACCCTCTAAGTTATGATTTGAGACTGCCTAGCTTTCCCCATCCTTGTTAACTCCTTCTGGTCTCTGCCAGATATGGAGCTGATCCCAAAGAAGATGCCTTAGCTTTTTCACAGATGTACCTATCCTCCACCCAGATCCTATCCCTTAGACCACAGGCTATCTGACAAGAAGAAGTAATAGGAAACATTCATTTACTGGGTAAATGATGAAAAATTAATTTTAACACAATTTAACACATTAGAATGTCAGACGTAGTAATTAATTTCATGCAGAATATTAAAGAAGACAATTTAAATATCATCTGTTTTGAAAAGAAACATTGAAAGCTATTCTTTTTTTTCAACCTGAATTCCACATCATCATTGCTTTGGAACGGGCTACTTTGGGAAGTGGTGGAGTCACCATCTGTGGGGGTATTTAAAAGACATGCAGATGTGGCATTTAAGGATGGTGTTT
Organism: Manacus vitellinus; assembly: GCF_001715985.3. Taxonomy (NCBI): domain Eukaryota; kingdom Metazoa; phylum Chordata; class Aves; order Passeriformes; family Pipridae; genus Manacus; species Manacus vitellinus. The sequence goes on from NW_021939396.1 coordinate 17,640,492, forward strand.
AGTGGTGGACTTGGCAGGTTAATTGCTGGACTTGAGGATCTTAAGGATCTTGAAGATTTTAAGTCTTTTCCAGTCTAAATGATTCTATGATTGCTTTGTCTTACTGATTAATTTTTTATATTTCCCTCACTATAGGAATAACATTCTGTAGTACATGACAGATGCATAGACATGTAGACATGAAGGAGAGGTATAATGTCCAGCATTAGCAGTGAGAATACACTGTCACCATAAAAGCATCCATTGCCCAGAGGATCACAGAAGTTGTGACCATATAAAAAACACTTATCAGTAAGTACACAGAGTTCTCTAGATTATTTGGCAGCACTGCCACAAAAATAGGTTTCTCATGACCAAATGTGGTGGATTGTGATTCATTGTAAGGAATGAGTATCCATTACAGTGGCAAATTGAATGAGTCCATGTCTTCACAAAATTAATTATACAATATCTTCTCTACTGCATGATTTGTCATAGTGCAGTTGAACTTGTCTTTCACCTAGTTGGCATCTTTTTGCCTCATTGTTTACTCCTGCTGGCAGAATAACAACAAAACTCAAATCAGTGCTGAAGCAGTCCCAGAAATAAAGCCATGTGATCTCGGCTCGGCCTAGAGCATGGGAAATGAAGCTTTGCTCTAAGTCAGCATCCTAGTAAGTGACAGTATATGACTGTGGCAAGAAAAACAGATAATTAATTCACTGGACAGCATCACAATTTACCTAGTCCTTTCACCAGGAATGCTGCCAGTCACATCAGAGAACAGTGTATGCTGCATTCATCAAAAGGGGACTCCCTTTCCAGAAATCATGGCCCACCTAAAACAATCATGATTTATTTTTCTTCTCAAACCCTTCTACTGGCTTAGCTTCAGTATGAGGTTCAGAAGTCTGGATCTGTTTATAATGCCTTGGTCTGTTGCAGATGATCATACTGTAGCTCCCATTAAGTTAAAGCTTCACTCCTGGTATTTGAAGAGCCTCTGCCAAGATGCCTGCACATAGACCAGGGCCAAGGGATCCCTCACTGCAGAATCCGTAGGTTGGTGGTTGCTATTTCTTTCCTTAGATATGCTATCCCTTCCCTTCTTGTAGAATATTTCTGAGCTGTATGAAGCAACACACCAGGATCAATTTTTCCTCACCATATCCTGGAATTATAGACAGAAGAAACCACGGTTGCCTCCAACATGGACTGAGTCAGAAGAGACCCATGCAGTGCACCAGTCATGTATACAGAGAAAGAACACAACTATCTGTACTCTTGTATCTGTGAAAACTGGAAAGGCCGTGGGAGAAAATATTAAGCAATCAATTCTATTTCCTTAGCAATTTGTTATTCTTCAGTAGTAGGGCCCAATTCTTCATATAAAGATATCAACCCTGATCTCATTCATTTAGTGATTGAGTGGTCGCAATCATTTAGTGAAATGCTAAATATGTAAAAATGTATTTGTGGAAGACTAAAAAAAAGTAAAACACAGATATACTAAAGAGATAATAAAAATGAAGTATAATTGTCTCAACTATGATAATCTTAGCTTTTCTAAAATGGTCTATTACTGTACATTTTAGAAAGAAATGCAATAGACAAATCAACTTCGTTTTTGTTTTGAGACAGTAATTCCATGTAACTAAGAGAATTATGCACTCCACCCACTTTAAATACTTTTAACATATGGTTTTAGCTTAAATGTTGAATAATTTAACAAAATTACTGTTTTCTCAGTATGACTGTAATATCATGATATTTTACACACAGACTGTTAGTCTTTGAATGTTCTTGGGTCATTTCTAAGGGACTCACTAAAGACAGTGAAAACATGCATAAGTCTTTTAGGTTTAAATAGGGATACACAGGGATCTAGGTATTTTAAGTGTCTGTACATTGGTAAACCTGCTATAATATATGTACCAGTGCTGTAAGTAAAAGCAAAACTGGAGTGGGATGTAAAATACCAGAATTCAAATGGTATGATTGAACTGAAAATAGCAGAGAATAATTCCAGTTTGATCTGGAGCGAATGGGGTAATAATGAGTTTGTTATCCTAAAATAAGTCCATTTCCTTGTGTTCAAATTCAGTTTCCTTTTCCCAGACTCATCCCAACCAGCCGCAGACATTTTGATAGGAAATACTCACCAGCATCTAATCTCTGTACCTAGAGATAGCAGTTTTCTCCACTGATTACTGGGCATGAGAATTCTAGATGGCCAAAAGCAGAACAACATCAATCTATTCCTTGCTTATTAATTGTGGACAGTTGAAAGAAAAGGAAATATGTTTCTCTTTTCTGTGTCAGCCACTGTAACTCACAAGAGATGGGGTCTGTTTCCTGCTTCTTCCTTAAGCTATTGCATTGCATCACTCTATCATTCTGACTTTCTAAGCTTTACAAGATTAACTTATTTTATGAGTGCTGCTTAATGCAGCAAACATGGTGAGTGTTTATCAGTGAACTGCTTTCTCAGAAGTCCTGTCTTCCTGTTTCCAGGTATGTTTTATCAGGATCTTTCCACCTGAGATTAACTGCAATTAAGGTCTTTCTTGATTGATCCCTTTTCCTTTGCAGAAGAAAATGCTTTTACATTTTGCAAAGAGAAAGCAATACCCGTTGTTTACAGTAAAATGTTTTTATGTATGTGAATTAAAATACAATTCTTTACATTCCTTTGAATTTTTCGTTTTTTTATTGACATACGTTCCTTGAGTTTATTTCCATGTGTTTCAACTTCATTTTACCTGTTTCTTTTTACAGCATGCAGAATTCTGATGATCATATAGCCTGAGACAGCTCTTTGATATGTTTCATTGGTAGCTTCAGTAAAAAATTTATGACTGTAATGATTTTATTATTGTTGAAAATACTGTTGAAATTATTTTCTATATACTTGTTAGGGTAGGCTGAGATATGTTGCATTATGAAAAACTGAAACTATAGTCCAGTCCTGTAATCCTCACAATTTGTAACCCTGAACAGTGAAGCACAGAATGAACCAAACAGGAGGAATCATCTGGAAACCATCTTGACCCACCTGCTGTCCCAGATCACAGAATCACAGAAAGTAGAGTTGGAAGGGACCGTAGTGGGTCTGTTGGTCCAACCTCCCTGCTCAAGCAGGATCATCCTAGAGCACATTGCAGAGGATTACATCCAGACAGTTCTTCAGTATCTCCAGTGAGAGAGATTCCACAACCTCTCTGGACAATTTGTTCCAGTGCAAGGTCACCCACACAGGAAAGAAGTTCTTCCTCATATTCAGGTGGAATTTCCTGTGTATCAGTTTCTGCCCATTGCCTCTTATCCTATTGCTTGGCATCAGCATCACTGAGACAAGCCTGGATCCATCCTCTTGAGACTGTCCCTTCATATACTTATACACAGTGATAAGGACCCCTTTCAAATGCTTCTTCTCAAGGCTGAATAGACTGAACTGTCTCCTCTCTGTCCTCATAAGAGGGGTGCTCTTGTCCCTTAATCATCTTTATCACACTCTGCTAGACCAGCTCCAGGATGTTCATGTCTCTCTTGTACTGAGCAGCCCAGAACTGGAACAGCATTCCAGATGTGGCCTCACTAGGGTTGAGAAGAAGGGCAGGATCACCTCCCTTGATCTCCTGGCAATGCTCTTCCTGGGATACCATCAGCCTTCTTGGCTACCAGGGGACACTGCTGGCTCATGGACAGCTTGTTGTTCACCAGGACCCACAGGTCCTTCCTCGTAGAGCTGTTTTCTAGCAGGCTGGCCCCCAACCTGTACTGGTGCGTGTGGTTATTCTTCCCCGGGTGCAGGACCCTGCACTCATCTGTGTTGAATTTCAGAAGGTTCTTCTCTGTCCGTCTCTTCAACCTGTTGAGGTCTCTCTGAAGGGGTGCACAGCCCTCTGGGATGTCAGCCACTCCTCCCAGGTTTGTATCATCAGCAAATGTGTTGATGAAGCATCTGCTCTTCATCCAAGTCAAACAACACTGGGCCAGTATTGAACCCTGAGGGACACCACTAGTGACAGGCCTCCAAATAGACCTTCTGCCACTGATTACGACCCTCCGAGATCTGCTGTTCAGCCAGTTCTCAACCCACCTCACTGTCCACTCGTCCAGTCCACACTTTCTGAGTTTGTCTTCAGGGATGTTGTGACAGACAATGTTGAAAGCCTTGCTGAAGTTGAGGTGGACAATATTCACTGCTCTCCTCTCACCCACCCAGGTAGCTGTTTCATCATAGAAGGCAATCAGGTTGGTCAAGCATGATTTGCCTTTATTGAATCCAAGATGACTACTCCTGATCCCCTTCTTGTCATCCATGTGGACAGAGATGGCCTCCAAAATGAGGGTCTCCATCACCTTTCCAGGCATTCAGGTGAGGCTGACTGGCCATTACTTCCCTGTTTCCTCCTTCTTGAACTTTTCTGAAGACCATGGTGATATTTGCTTTCTTCCAGTCCTCAGGCATCTCTCCTGATCATCACGACCTGGTGTTTGCCAGCTCTCTCAGCACTCATGGCCCACACTGAAGTCAGATCCAACTTCAAAGTTAAATCAGTTGAACCTTATATTGAGAGGCATTGCTCTTTTCATTCTTCTGTTTTCCCCCACTTTTCTGCATTCTGCAGTGACATAGTTTTTACCATAGACATTGGAAACTCCTGACTGAGAGAGTATGACAAGAATGACTCTGTCAACATTCTAGCTTTTCCATCTAAATGTTTGATTTTTGGTTCTTCCGTCTTAGGTATCTTCAAGGTTTGATTCATTCCTTCTGAAAAAGAAAAAGAAGAAGTGAGTCTAAACTATGTGGTATTACTTTTCTCTACACTTAAAAAAATCATATTGGCAAACTAACTTCAAGAAAATTTCAACTCAGAGAGAGACAGGCAGATTTAGGTAAAATGTGATCCATGTCTGTTTTCTGCAGGCTTTACACTCACAGGTAGATAAAAAGAGCAAGCTGGACCACGGGAATTGGTTTGCCAACAGGAAGGAGATGCAATTCCTTCTGCCTCTGTATAGCTGTGCTTAGATTAAGAAGATTACAGTGAGATACATCATGAATTCTCACCAGTGCAAATGGAAGAAAAATCAGCCTCTTGGTAATTGTTTTTCATGCTGGAATATGTTATTTATTTCATCTTCATTCCCTCATCTATGAAAAAAAGTGGCTTGGTGACAACCAAAAAGGCTTAGGACAGATTAGATCCAGACTTATGACACAAAACATTTATTTTCAACTGGAGATTCAAAATGTTCTATTCAGCAGACGTTAAAATAACTCAAAATGTCATCTCTGTCTTTGATGTATGAAGCCTGAAGAAGAGGCTGCCAAATCTATCTGATTATTGAATCTTTATGGCCTGATACATTTTAGGATGCAGAGTTCAAAAAATGTTTGCATTAGAGTATATAAGTAACCTAGGAATTGTCAGACTTTCACAGACCAGTTATCAATTATTCTCTCCCCGAGTAAAGTATTAGCTGCTTAAGAGAAAGGTTCCAGAGGTCATCAGTAGGGAAGGATTTACATAATGCATGTAACTCGTCCTACAATCTTGTTGCATATATTTCTCTAAAAAAGTCAATTAGGCACTGAAGATTTACATTGCATATGAAAAAGTCGTTTTTAAATTTTGCTAAGTTATTTACTTGCATAAATGCCTGTAATAATTTTTTTATATGTAAATGACTCTAGAGAGAAAAAAGTTTCATTTTATATGTGTAGAAGACTCTGCCTATTGATTTTATCATGTTTCATTCTTATCCTTCTTAAACTAATGAGGAGCAGCTGCAGCTTAAGGATACTGAGCCTAAAGAGCACTTGCATGACAAAAATGCAACATTCCATACACTAAATAGGTTATTTGGTTGCTTCTTTACTTTCTTATTCAAGTTCAGTGAATCAAAGTGAATCAAAGAGGTAAGACTGGACTTGAAGAGTCAATACAGTTTCTATTTCTTCTTTCTGCCTACTATATTCCTTCTCTTTCTCTTCTATATATAACATTTTATAGAGTATTTCTCAGGATTCAGATAGCAAGATTTGATGAGCTAAAATGTGCTATAGAGATGCCCAGAATAAAAAATAATTGGCTCTGTCTTTTCATTCATTCTTTTTTCCTCATTCATTTTTCTGAAACCTTAAAATAATCTAAAACATTTTCCAAAGGGTTTGCTAGAGAGACAAACCAGTGTCATTGAACTTTTTCATTACTTTAGGCATTTTTCCTCCTTATCATGCTTTTTATTACTTGCATGTTTCCCCTTCCCCAATCTCTTTGCTATCAATCTTAAATATTTCTCAGTTTTTCATTATTTCAATGTCCCATTTTCTCCTTTTACCTGAGATCACTTCTCCTTGGTTTTCAATGTTGTGATAAACAATAAAGTCCTTGTATTTTATATTAAAAATATATTAGTATTTGATTGTGGAATGAATAAATTACAAATTACAAATTGATGTGGTGTTTCTGACTGACCAGAAAGCCTCTTGCTTTTTATTAAAACCTACTGTCATGTGAAACTGTCTTGCCTGAGCTCAGCAGCCTCTTACTCCGTGCTCAGTTGTAGGAAGAAGAGCCTAGAAAAAAAGTTTTGTCGCTCTCTTACAAAAAAATGGTTTTACGCTTGTTGGCTACACTGGTAATCTGAAAGTATGAGAAAACTGTCCACCTTTTTCCATCATAGGAACATTCTCCGTCCTAAAAATATTAATTTCCAATGTTGGTGACACATTCTATTTTGTTCAGTGCTAGACAGCTGAGGAGAGACAGAAGATGAGCCTTGTCTAAAGAGAAGACGTATTTTTTTTACAAGCTGATAGAAATCAGGCTCATTTAGCGGCAAATATCTTGCTTTTGTTCTCCCCATCCCCTGCAAAGTCATTAGAGGAAAAGTTTTGTATAATTATAGAGAACAAGTTCACAAACATTGTAACTTTGATTCTCTTAGAAGTTTTGAAAAAAATCATGTCTTATTTTATGATACACTTACAAACTTTACTTCCTTGGTCTCCTTCAGAAATCTTCAGAAGTGTCATTAAGTCCTTTGCAAAGGATTAGAAATGGGATTTCTGCTGAATGGCTTTCAAATCAGTGACATGCTTAACAAGACTAGAGACACTGATATAATTAGAAAATTATAATTACCTTTGTATTAAGGAAATGCTTTGTATTAAGGAATTAAAAGTAATTCTGACCTTGGAAATTCACTAGATAATAGCTTTTGAAACTGTTGCATTCATGAAGAAAAGAAATCTACTTTGGATAAGCTAGTTAATTGTTTTTCTTTTGGTGTTTTCTTCAGTTCAGAATATCTTTAATGAACAAGATCTGATCTTAAACAGAGAAGTAGAAACTACACCAGTGGCATATTTATGCAAATGGCAGCTTTATACTAGGGATAAACAAAACTCAATCAAATGCCTACTAAAATCTTTGGAATTTCTACATTCCCACTACAATTCTGGGTTCAGCAGCAGCAAACATATTTCACTGACACTGCTTAGGAGGTGCCAAGCATGAATACAATAAGGGGGAGTTAAAAATGCTTCCCAAGCAATGGTAACTGAGTATCTTAAAAGTCAGGCTAAAACTTCACAACGATGGCAAAAGGACTTCAGGGTCCTTTGTTTTCCCTCTCTTCTCCACCTAACCTCAAGGTCCTATTTCACTGCATTTGATTTGAGACTTTTTAACAACTGTTCTCATGGGAAAGCTATTATCTCCCTCCTCCCCAGTCTTACTTCTCAGGAAAAGTTAAACTGCCGTGGTTCAGATCTCCTTGAAAAATTTCATTTTGAATCACCTATCCTTGGTGGCTCAAAATGAAAGGGACTGAAAGAAGGAACTTATGACAAGAAGTCTTACTGAAGTCTTAAATGACTGATAAAACTGAAAATCCAGCCTAAAATGGCACATAAACTAACCTGTCCGACTCAATTGTACTTTAAATGAAGTTAATTTCCAATTTTTCCTTTCTTTATTTCTCGTTGGTTTTGTTTTGGTTTTCTTTTTTAATAACTTATTTAAATCTAACTCATATCTATTTAAAGAACTTCTTCTTTTAAGGTATGGAAAGCTGAATCTGATTTTGGCCAAAACCTATGAATATTTTACATGCAACTTTAGTTGTTGAGCATCTGGGGTTGATCAAACTGAACCTGTGTTAAAAAGAACACATTCGATGAATCCCAGATGTTTTAATATGGCACTCCCTCCCAAACTAACTGGATCAGGATGGGAAACAAATGAAAGGTAAATGCTTTAAAATTAAAGACCTAAGCAGGCTTAAGTGTAGGCGACTTGAAGGTAATGGAGAGGGTGGAGTTGTGCCCATGTAAGTGTGAGGTCTCTATATTTTCTCCATTTGGTTGTTTTGAGGGCTGAAATCTCCCGTGCACAGAACTAGAGAAAAATGATTAACCTTGACAGTGAAGATGGTGTTTGGATTAAGTTTCTCTTGCCGGTACCTGTGCTTCAGCCTTGTTTTTTCTATGGATGGGCATGTTAAAGGTTTTCTAGCAAACTTTAATGGCAAACTAATACACATGGTAATTCCAAGGATAAGGAAAGCAAAACACTGAGACAATGGACTGGTAAGCTTTTACCAGTTCTGTGTAGTTTAATAAGAGACAGAACAGCTCATTGATAAAAAAAGCACACAGTAAGTTTGTTAACTTTTTCCTACAGCTGACATACACAAGCACAGTAACATCTTTGACTGTATCACTTTTCTGTTTTGGGCTATTATATGACATTTAATCTTTTCTCCTTTTCTTCTTACAACCCATTTAAAATGTGAGAGAAATGTTTATACAGAAAGAAGTTTGATGTTACTGCAGCTTACAGTTGTCCATGGTTTTTGCTAGAGTACAAGGAACATGGAGAGGGGAAGGGTCATTTGTTTTATTGTGTCAGCAAAAGTATAATTCTTACCTTTCCCAAATTGCTTTGCATGCATAAACAGTCAGTAGTCATGGTTTATGGCCTGTGATTAGGCCAAGCAGAACTAAAAAAAAAAAAGTGTAATAGTATTGTCTAAACGTTGCAACTTAGGCCAAGTAGGAAAGGAGCATGAGGTCTATTGAAGTAAAAGTAAATTTCCCATTGTTCATGCTTAAAAAGGACAATTTTAGCTGAAATGTAAAGTAGAATTTATCCTCCAGTGTGGGTTCCTAAGCACAGGTAGAACTGGTTTTCTGTTCCTTTTCACTTATGATAATGTGGCTTGAGATGTTACATGGAAATGTATGTCTCTGTCAAATCTCTCAGGGTAACCTTGTAGTGGGTTGACCTCGAATGGATGCCAAGTGCCCGCCGAGCCACTCAATCACTCCCCTTCTAAGCTGGACAGGGTGGGGAGAAATAAGATGGAAAAATCTCATGGGTCAAGATTACAGCAGTTTAATAAAACAAAACTAGAGGTCATGCAGATGGAAGCAAAGGAAACCAAAATATTTTATTCTCTATTTCCCCTCAGTAAGCTATGTCCAACCACTTCCCAGGAAACAGGGTTTCAGTGTGCAAAGAGGTTGCCCTGGAAAATAAACATCATGAATAATGAATGCTCCCCTTTCCCTATCCTTTCTGCTAGATTGTATTGCTGAGCGCACGTTATATGATATGTAATATCCCTTTGATCAGTTTGGGTCAGCTGTCCTGGCTATGCACTTCTATATGCACTGTCCTGGCTATGTAATTTTTCTAATATGATCATATCCATTCCAGCCTACTGGTGAAGGGACAATGTTGGAGGGATGGCCCTGGTGCTGTACCAGCAGTGCTCAGCAGTGGTCAAACGTCTTTCTAGCTACCAGCACAAAGCACAGCACTGCGAGGGCTGCTGTGGAGAAAAATTATTCCATCTCAGCCAGACCCAATACAAACCTATAGCTGATTTTGTTTGCCCCATTCTTGTGTGGGAATTGCCTTCTATTGTTCCAGGGTATCCTGGGCATTAACATCCTTATTGTTCATATCACTTTTATTTTCTTGATTTTCTTTTGCGCTTGGTTGGACTTTTTCTGTTAGTTTTATTTATAGCCAGAAGTAATGTATATACTGTCCTCTAAGTGTGTGCATGTGTGCACACATTTGCTACCCCGTGGAGCAATACTGAGGAGAGATTGTTAACATCATGAGCAAGTTTCTCTGAAAAAGTACGTGCCTCATTATGGAGAAATAAAGTGTTTCATTTTCTTGAATGGGAATATACCCCAAGCCTGTACCTGTAGAAGTGAAAGCAAATGCCTTTTCAGGGCATAGTTTTATTTCGAGACAAAGTAATTAATTTTGTAAGTTGTGATTTAAAAAAAAATTACCTTTAAGATGTCTAAAATATTGACTTGTACTTTTTCCACCTAAAATACAGAAGTATATCTAGTCAAGACAACTCCTAAAGTAAATGTTATGATTTCATGATGGATAAAATTATTAAATCATTAAACGATTTAAATTGGATTAAAAAGCACTGAAAGGACACATTTCAAACTATATTAAAGACTTGATCAACATTCCAGAAAATTTAAAACTAATATATTAAAGGCAAATAAATCAATAGTGACAACACAAATACTACATGAAGACAGACTATATGTGATATAATATTACAAATACTTTTACTTTAGAGGAAACATTAATGATTTAATCAAAATTGATAAAAGGTAAATAAGTCTTAGATAAGGCTCTTTGAACTAATCTTGACCTTTTTTAGTTGTCTTGCAAAAATGAATGATCTTTTGCTGCTTAGCATAGGATGTCTCAGGTGCAATAAAGTATAGTCTAGGAACTTGTTTTTTAGAAAAAATCCTGGGTTTCAGGGAAAAAAGGCCCTGCTTGGGCTCTTGTAAGCATGACTGTGGTAGGTCAGACTAAAGGTTCTTCTAGTCCAAGATCCTGTCTCCAACACTGACAGTAGCAGTTGTTTCAGAAAAAGGAATAAAAATGAAGTATAACACAATAGTCCCCATGGCATATCATCCCAGTTGCTGGCAATCTGTGATTTAGGAAAATCCTCAGCCAGAGGTTGCAACCTTTCATCCACATTTCGTAATGCTCCATGAACTTACAGATAATTGTACCTAATAACTTTATGAACCATTTATATTTCTGGCATCCTGCACACCTCATGGCAATGAGCTCCACAGATAAAGTAGAAAGATGTGAGCAACTGTGTCTTTAGTTTGTTCTTAAATTTGATTCTTCATTACATCTTCTTTATTCTTCTAATATGAGAGCTGGTAAGTACTCACTATTCTCTCATTATTTGTGCTGTTATGTTACTCTAGTCATAGATCTTCTCAGTTGTCTTTTTTTGCTGAGTTTTTGAGGTTTTTAACTCAAAAAGGCTATTCTAGATTTCTATCTCTTAAGAATGGGTTAATCCCACTTACTTTTCAGAACTGACCTGAATTGTCTGAGTTAGGGACTTGTTCACTTATGATTCCCGAAGCAACAAGACAGAGCATACATCTTTATCTGCCAAGAGTAAAAGAAAACTCCGAATACAGGCATAACATTTATCTTTGAAAGAGTCTGTTAGTGTAAGAAGCCAACTACAGGCTCAAAACCACTGAAGACAGGTTGATCTAAGGGCAAATTTTGGCCCTAAAATTGCATTACATGAAGTAAGTGCTATAGGGAGCAATTAACCATTCACCATTTGCCAATAAATACACAGATATTTTCTGCTGGAGGAATAGGGAGTGAATGATATATTAGGTATCATTTTTTAATGACAACCACGGTACCAATGTGAAAGTTTTAAAACACTCAAGAGGTCTTTGAGAAACTAAATCCAATGCCCTTTGTGTCATCAGACCAAATATATGATGCACAAAGGAAAAACTAGGGCATATCAGAAACAGTGTAGAGCAAATATGCTCAGACCACAGTCACTGGGCAAGGTTGCATAAACATGAAGAAAACAGGTTGCATAATATACAATTTCAGTTTCAAGGAAATATATTTATAGAGTGTTTATAATTAGGATAGTAATACAGTCAAAATTTGAAAGTTTTCACCTTAAAGAAGTTGCAGTTGAAGCTCAAATCTTAAAGAATTAGAATGTATTTTAACAGGAGTCCTAGCAGACATTTTAGAACTGTGTGTTACCACTGAAGAGCTGCACAACTGTATTAGTGAGCATTTGGTCAGAAAGATTAGCTCTGTCACAAAATTATAACTCTTTTCTGATTTGGTCAACTTGACGCAGGCCTTGCTTTCAGCAAGTCATAGATGCAAACATAGAATACTATGATTGTTAAGAATGACCTACTACGCAACCTTGGCCATATGACTTTATGAAGGCATATTGTAACTGAAACTTGATGATGAAAAAGTATGATTTTAAAATGTGCAGAGACAGAGGGGATTTTTATGAGCTTTGAGAAGTTCCCATAATTTCTCAGATTTTCTTTCTTCATATTATTTTCATATTACTAGAATGTTAATTGTGTATATCACATTACATTATCACATTGTTCTTTCACACAACTATTCAATTTTTCATATTAGTGCTAGTAAATATTGACATTTTATTTTAAATTGAGTGTGCCTACTAGTGACTTGCATTCTTTTGATTTTATAATATATTTTTCTGTTGCACTACAACCATCCACTTGTGAAATAGCATCTTCTTATTCTTAGAAACAATGCTCAACCATCATGTAATTTTCTCATTGATAAATGGTCTACTTATCAATCCCTTACTGTGAAGTATAACTTTTTCAAAGAATTAATTATTCTGAATTCTTTTCGGAACGTCATTAAATATTTCAATATCTTTCTGAAATTACATATACTAAATCTGAATATCTTTGAGGAGTGCAGAAGCATGAAATACTAAACTGCATATCATGTACCTACTTCTTCTTCCTATTTAGCTTTTCATATAAATGCTAAAGATTGCATTAACAGCTTCAGTCAAAGAAAAGCTTCAAAAATTTACAGTGAACTGACTGTGCTTTCTACCATGACCAAGTCACTTTAGTCTTTGCTCTTCCAAAATTTCATCAATATTGTAACCATGACCTACTATTTTTTAGGCCCTGTGAGCATTTCTCCTTTTGCCATGAAATAGATTTGCATAGATTGGCTCTCGTCTACAAGGCAATCCGCATTACTTCAGTCAGCTACTTTATCTCTCACCTAAGCATGGAATTATATGCACCTAAAATCAGTGATGACTTTATATTTCTTGCCAGTCATTTATGATAATTTTCTAAAGCCTGAGATCAAGAAACATTAAAAATAAAAAAAAAATTTAACACAAGTTCCTCTTCTATGCCAGTAATAAATCCCAATTTACATTCAGATACGGTCAAGTTTAATCCATTTAAAATATATCATTTGTAACACTCTGATTTCCTAAATGAAACCACAATGATATAATAATTCAAGTATTTAATAACACATTCAATATACTATGTCATTAATATTCTGTCTACTGACCAAATGGATTATGCAATGTTAATATGACTAGATCTACAAGCCCATGCTGACTATTGTTAATTTTACTGACTCCCTGCTAATTCTTTATTAATTGATTACCATACCATCATTTATCAAAGTTATGATGACAGGTCTATGAATTATTCATATTTTTTCATATGCCAATTTTGGCTTGACATTAGCTTAGTTTGGATTTTTCTCAGTGTTCTCTGGTTTACTGAAAATAAATGAGACAGCTCCCCAGCATTTTTTTAAAATCTCTTGGACACAGTTTATTGCAACTAGTAATTTAAAAATACCTAAATTTAATAATTACATTATGACATACAGCTAAGATTCCAGTGGAAAAGAAAGCACATGTGCACTATTATGTAAGGCAATCCCATTTTTTTATCCTGAAGATAAATAATAGTTGAATTAACTCTCAAGTTTTCTGCATTGTTATTCAATCCATTATTAGTATTCTCATTTTCCTTGTTTCTAACACTGTATGAAAATTCCTTTGAGTTCTATGTTACTTTGCTGTGCTAATACTTTTCCTTTCATCTTTTTCATTTCAATTGTATCCTTTATTTTCCAATCCAGGCATATGTTTCACAAAAAAATCACTGTCTCCAATTCCCAACTCTTAATTTATAGCTATTGCTAATAAAATTAAACTTACATTATTCTATTTCTTTTCTACACCAGGTTGTTATCCTTATGAGTTCGATTTTTTGATCAGCCTAGACTTTTTTTTCCCCAGACTTTGATTTCTGAAGAATTCGGAAAAGTTTTCTTCTGTGTTTTCAAGTATGAGTCATAATTTTGCATTTAAATTTTCTTTTGGATTATTTGACTCATAATTTCAGCTTTCATAAATTAAAGTCTTATGGCATTACATATTTGTTTATATGAAGTCATTTGTCTTAATTCATTCACAATCTTTGAAATCTATATAGCAAACAAATTTTGACTTCTCAATTCTTTCCTATGTGACAACATGGAAAGTAATAGAGTTTCACATATTTACTGCAATTAATTTAATAAAATTAATCTATCATTTCCAAAAATTGTGACACTTAAATATAGACAACAAGACAATAGAAGCAGCTGCTCAGATTGAATTCCACCATGAGAATCTATTTTTTATCTTCCAACTGTAGCTCTGTATTCAGCTGTAATTGGCTGATTGATTAACACTAGCTACCACCTAAAGGACTATATTCTGTGGTATATATTGAAAGAAATGAGAGTAGATAATGTATCTCTCTGTCTCCCCTAACAGATTAGAACTTGTGAGTTTTAATATTTCAGTTATGCAAAGCTTCTGAAGAGATCTGATTAACCCTACAAGACTAATTTCACCCCTCCATATTGCTCTTAGTGTGAAACTTTTACAGCTTATGCATCAATTTCTTCTCTCTGGAAAGGGAGATTCTGTTTCTGCTCAGCTGTGGATTTAGATGACATAATTTCCATCAAAGCTCAAACCAAGAGTGAATTCAGGCACACAAATCTCAGTAGTCAGATCACCTGTTCTCACGCACCTAAAATTGTTCAGTAACACCTTTTGGGACCATAACATGGAGTTTCTTAAATGGGACCACAAAGTGCCTTGCACTGAGGACCATGTCTAAGTCCTGATGAAAGACACTTGATTTAAATCTAAATTCCCACAAGAAAACCGTCCCAAAAAGTATGCTTAAACTCCTAACTCCCTTGGACAGAACTGAGTCCAATGCAAAGCTCACCCTCTTTGATTGCAAAGCATGCAGAGAGGAACACAAAGAGAAGAGCTTGCCTAGGAGCAATGACCTACTCATGAAAGTACATCTTCAGGATTTTAGGTTCACTTCAGCCATAGGTAGTTTGAAGCCATTTTGCTAAGCAGCAAGGTGACAACTGCCAGGTAAGAATTTTCCAACTTCAATTTTGAGGCTGACACAGTACAGCAGAAATGTGATAACTGAGAAGTCAAAGAAAGACTTAAACTATGTCTTGACACTATGTTGATAAAAGATCAATGCTAGTTTTTCCCTTGAACACTGGAGTAAAAGGGATCATCCTTGGTGCCTCAGCTTACCCAAAAAAGAACAGGGAAATATGTGATGAAAGTGAGGTTATGTTGTTATAGTCGACTAACATCACACTTCTCTATGGTTGTTTACTAATTCCACAAACACACAATTAATTGCACTAAAACTCTTTTTTCTTTCTCCTGTAGCTATTCCCATTGCTACATTACCCAGTGTTTTACTCTGAAGCCTCTGTCTCATCACCTATCCCAAAGGGAAATTGTGCAAAGCCCCATGCACTTGGGCCCGCTGTGTGGCACAGCTGCTGTGTCATGCAGCTGCCCACTCAGCTGTAGCTCACAGGCCTGGGCTAGGGAGGATTTAGACAGGAGGGTCTGGCACAAAGAGGTCAAATTACTGTCCCTTGAAGGAGTTCATTTAAAGATCCTAGAAGCAGGTAAAGGTAAGTGGATGGGCTGAAATGCAACACCCCAAACGTCCATCATGTAAGGCTGGGTGACTGCCAAAGCATGACCACACACAGAAACACGGCCCTGTAACTCAAGCCTAAACCACAGAGGCATTCCTCCAGCCAAGGACTCTCACCAAGTCTCCCTGTGTGTATTTGTCATAGACATGGTCTATGACCACAAAGAGGATGGTGATACACATCTTACCCTGCTCCCTGTAAGACATGGAAGAATGACATAACAGGGTGTTAAAACTCCCAACACAGCTGGGAAAGCATTCTTTCGGGGCAGGGAAGACAACATCATACATACTCCAAGAATTAAGTCCAAAGCCTCAGAAAAATACAAGCATGTGTTATGTTTTCCTGGACTCCGAGTGACTCCTAAATTCAAGCACTTTAGGAGATGACAGCACAAACACCTCTGGGGCAAACAAACACTCATGTAAAGACATGCTTACAATTTCCCTTTCCACAAATACACTTTTGCATGTACAGCCATACAGCACTTCTCTCTTCCAGTGAGGAAATCCTATGCTTTGCTCCACTGCTTCATGCCCTCCACAGGCAGCTGACAGCCCTGAAGACACTGCCATTTCTAAAGGAGAAGAATGTCAAAAAAAAGTCACTATCTCTATTCAAATGAGCACTGAAATGTTTTTTTTCCTTTGGTATTCAAAAGCTGAGTTTACTCTTCAAATATGCTGACCTTGGAAATAAAACCATTGGTTTAAGCCTGTGTTTCTGAAGGAATGGACTACATGCACTGATAGAACAAAGAAACACAAATAAATAAAATGAATACTGAAAATGTTAGCCTGGCCACAGTATAGTGAGGCTATATATGTATTAACAAAGAGAGAACACTACTTAGTAATAAAACAATAAGACTAAAATTTATGTGATAAGAAGACTTTGAGAATGAGGGAAACCCACATCACAGATACTCTATAAGATTCATTACTGTGTTTCGTAAACTTTGCAGATGAAAGATAAGGAGTGAGACTGACTAGAGCTATATGGCACTTTTATTTATAACTTTTAACACAATGTGTACTGTGTTAAAATGTTTGTCCCCATTAAATGTGGGCTCACAATTTACCATCTAAAGCTATTCTCATTGATTTCAACTTACTGAGAAATGCAAACACTGGCACATACATGGTAATTGGGTACAGATGTGATTATTTGACAAATAATCATAACAAATAATTGTCACTTCCTTGTTTATAAACCACTAATTTAAAACATGTGTGTACTGACCTAACCTCACTAGTGCACTCTTTTCTAATGCGAGGAGAGAAGAGGAAGAAAGGTTCAAGCTGTTATCATTTCTACAAGAAAACTAACCTTTTGTTCTCTGGTTCTAACTTTCTGCTTCACAGAGTTACTTTGCTTAGAAACATGTTTTCCACTGGCTTCTGTTTTGCAACACTTGTCATAAAAAGTAAGTTTAGGAGAGAGGAGTCAGAGGACAGAGACACGATACGTGGTGGATACCACATATGTGTGGATACACAGCAGTGACATTCATTTCCATCATTAGAGTGGTGCACACTCCTAGACATAAAGAATACACAGGTATCTTAGTCAGGAAAACCTTAGGCAACAACTAAACTAAAAGATATTTCGTGTGTAAGAGCGTGAAACATTTTGGAGAGAGAGAGACAGCACACCCCAAACAACCTTCTCACTTTACACATAAGTGAAGTTTTTGGTTTGTTCGTGTATCAAACATGAAATCAGTAATGGCATTTAATAACACCTCCTATATTCATAAGAGACACGTGAAATTTTGTTGTTTGCATATTACAGAGTAAGAATTTTAATTTGGCCACTTACATCTGTAAAATCAAAAGTAATTTCACTTCAACTGATGATGTTATACCAAGGATAAACAAGCAATGTCAGTAGTAATGATTAAAATGGTGTATTCTTAAGGTTGCACATGTCACGTAGCAGTGTTTTCTTTGAAGTATGTTGTTTATCTGTACTGAAAAATGTTAAAACAAGCCTTCAAACAATTTAATTTAGGTTTGCGATCAAGTGCTGGTATAGAGACTTTAGGAAAAAAGAGCAGGGCTCTTAGTGAGTGTTTATAAAAAAAGTACTGTTTACATTTCAGCTTCCCCTCAGAATCTATAGCGTAATGTTTATAGAAAGCAGTCAGCAAAATTGTATAATTGTATTATAATGAACAATACCCTTTTAATTAATTATTATAACTTTCATATCACCGTTGTGAAAAATGGAGATAAAGGGGGTCTGTATAATCACAGATTGTGGACTTCTTGCACTTTTTCTTTTTTTTAGATTCTTCCAATAGCACAATAGAAACCTCAGTTTTGATAAGTCATTAAATTTGAAATCAGCATGTATATAGCAGCTAAGATCACATTTAACCATTCAATTGAAGCAAGGCTGCTTTTCAGGTCTTCTCAGCCTTATCCTCTCTAAAAAAGATGCCATGAGGACATAATACAGTCCTTTAGGAAGAATTCTGCTTTCTGGGCAACAGAAAGGTGTCCAGGAAGGACACAGAATACTGGGCTGCAGTAACAGTCAGCATGCCCTCGGGCCATACAGCACTTCTCTCTTCCAGTGAGGAAATCCTATGCTTTGCTCCACTGCTTCATGCCCTCCACAGGCAGCTGACAGCCCTGAAGACACTGCCAAGATCTACTCTGCCTAGTGATACCAGTTCTGCTCTCCATGCAGAGACCCTGGCTATGGCGATGATGTGGGATGGGTGCATCCCACAGTGCTGGTCCTCTGAATATTCTATCTGGGAATATATCAGAACGCATGACAGATTCCTCCCTGTCCACAACCCCAGGTTGTTTTTGAGAGAAAACTAATGTACACAGGAAGACAACAACAACACAGATCTCATCTGGGAGCTGAGTGAGAACGAGACAGATCTTAGTAACAAAATAATCAGAACTGGGAAGTGAAGCATGAAGCACATCCTTCTGCTCTACAAGGACTCAACATGTTCTTTGGGTGTAGCTGACCTTCTTTGTGCATCTGAATCTGCCCAGAGCAGTGGACCATGCAGATAACATACTCTCTAACACTGATTAATATTTCAGAATGCTATTCTCAACTATGGTTTTAGAAAAATATTCAACTCATTCCTCAAAGCAGACTTAAGAGCAAATCCTCTCAAGATAAGGGAAAGGTACTCTTCTAAGAAAAGTCCTCAGTGCTGCTTCTGCACTTATGTGTTGATCAAAATTTTCTGTACTACACTCTCAGGGTTAGTGTCATATTTAAGTCTTCCAGACTGTGTGCAGAACTAACATATCCCTGGAAATGGCAGGCAGCAATCCCAGACACGTGACAATATATAGGATCATAGCACCACAGAAACACCCACTTCAGGAGGGACTGGGGATCATCCTTCTCTACTACAGCATGCCACTGCATTGGCACTATCTTCCTTCCACCCTCTTTTACATCACCCTACACCACACACCACCTCCAGCCCAGACTTTTTCTATCATTCTTTTTCCTTCCTCCCTCAGTCTGTGGTGCAGCCCCAGAAGTCCATTCCAGGAGAGGCAGTGGGAGCCCAGCTGGAGGTGCCAGGTTGCAACCTTAGCTATGGAACTGAGCCAGACCCACAAATTTGAGAGCTGAGGTTGTCCCAGCAACTCACCATCCACCACAGCTGCTTTGGCTTCCAGGACCAGGAGTAAACGCCAATCACCTCACCTGCTGCTACCTAACCCTCCTCCCTTCTTTTCTCTGTTCTTTTTATCAAAAAGAGAAAAAGACTAAAATCAACCAACTTCTTCTGAGTGATTAGTAACAATCTTCAGCAGAAATAGCTTACTTTTCTCTACTAATAAGGATGCTTTCCAGATTAAGAGGCCCCAGCCAATATCTCTTACAAAAAAGACTCAGGAAACTCCCAAACAGATTTACTTTGCACAATCAGGCAGCTTCCTAACCTTTCAGCTTCAAAACCCCATATGTTTTGTAATTTGTTTAGTTTTGGTTTGCTGGGGTTTTTCCTCCAGTGCAGTCTAATCAACTTGTGTGTGTGTGTGTTTGGCATGAATAGTCCAATCTATTTATCACAGGAATTAGTCACAGTAATCCAAGGCCTCTGTAGTCAAATATCTGAGCTAGTTGTGACTGCTTTACAATTACATGATCAAGTTAACACCTTAGTGACCCTTGGGTCCATTTACTCTATCAAAATTAACACCACAGTTTGTTTCCATAACAACTGTAAATGTTTTTAAATATGTCATTTAAGTGCATCCATCTAAAGGAGATAATCTGGCCCCACTTCATTCTACACAGGGAGGTTCCTTTTCTGAATAAAATACATGATATTTGCTCAGAGACATTTCCTATGGAAAAGTATGTATACATTTGAAGCTAAATCTGTGATTTTCTGGATTAGTCCCTACATAATTGAAAGAATTAGACTTGATATCAGGAGAACAAGTTCAATATAATTTTACTAAATTAGGAAGAAAAAGGTCAGAAAACAACCCTTTACTGAGACTAAGTAGGAAGAAGGAAAGCACTGTTGATGCAACGTCTGTCCTCCCCAGCTCTCTTTAGTGTCTGACCTCAGCATATTGAGACATCTGTTATTTCCGTGTATGGCTGAGGTCAAAGAAAGAAATTAGCTTCTTCTGTGTCCTGACACAACCGTGGAGAGTACTGAGGTCAACTTCTCCTCACCCTGCAAAAGACGCGAACAAGTGGAAGCAAAGAGTAGCTGACAGATATAGTGAGAAATATTTTAAAAAATAGTTTAAAATTTAAAAAAGGTATCAATTTACTTCTTTTGGTCCACCATCTTAGGAGAAAGAAATGTGCACACTCTACAGTGACAACAAAAAAAGAGGATTCATTTAATTTATGGATGTATCTTTGACTATGCCACTGGGAAGAACTTTTCTCTGGATGTGTGGCAAAAGAGCTTCAAGAAAACACAAAAGATGCTATGAAAAGCTGAAATTCATGAAATTTTCACAGCTTCTCTGACTACACAGAGTAAGCTGGCTTGCTAGGGCACCAGTCTGATGTGAAACTTTTCTCAGTGTCCTTGATTAACGTGTAGAATCAATCTTCACCAAATGCAATTATCATACACCTTCTCTGGCTTTGAGAAAATGATTTGATGAGGTAGCTATACAGAAAAAGTACTAGTTAGCACTTGACTCATAATTTTCACTGACTAGTGGTACTGCTTACCCAGAGCTGACTCTTACTTGCTCTCCGCAATCCCTCTAGTTGATCGTTGGAGGTTTGATGAAATATGAGATGTTCTTTGCACCCCCAGTCTCACTAAAGCAGTCAGCAGTTCAAGTTGTCTCTTTCCTGCCTCCTACAATTCGTCCACAGGTTTGTCTCAGAAAACAAAGCAAAATAAAATGCATTACTACTGCAAAGGGAAAAAGAAGTAAAACCATAAAAAACTACCAAACCCACAATCAATCATTCAGAAGGCTCTGTGTATGCGGTTACCTTGTTACAAAAGTCATAGCACCTTACATTTCAACAGCTCCTTCCCAGCAAGTCCCCTGTGTGCAACTTGTTTCTTGAAAGCTTAGATGCAATTTTTTACATTCCTTTAGACTGGGACTCACTCTACAAGTCAAAGAGCTCGATTACACATCCTCTTACAGGCCAGAAACAATATACCTGCAGAAATTTATTCACCTTAGCTCATCCATGGAATGAGAAAAATCTTAATGCAGAACTGTGTTACAGATATATTTTCTGATACATACTTCCTTCAGTCAATTTCTTTTTGTAAATTCCTTTAGAAACTACCAGAAATAAATTTTGTAAACATATCTTTTATACATTAAGAATTATAGAAGAAAAGATTTATTGTGGTTTGTCCACAAAAAATTGATTTTTAGAAATACTTTACTGTATCACATTTTAAATATTTCTTGAGTGAGTATTATAGTTATTCTAGAACTTCTTATTTTCCCCTGTCAGTACATGAATTGATCAGAATGCAATCTCCATTTCTGTACTGCATTAGTTACATCAAAATGCTTGCTGAGTGACTTTGGGAAAGTCTGATTAGCAGCAGATGAATAAGATAAGATTCCTCACTAACAGTGTCCAAAATCATACTGAAATAAATATATAGACTCTTAGAAACATAGAAACATTAAGGTTAGAAAAGACCTCCAAGATCAGAGTCAAACCTTTATTCTCACGTTTACTTCTTTTCTTTACCTCTAAGGATTTTTTTCCACCTTTTAGAGAAAAATGTAATTGGTTCAACATCCTTGGAGGCTGAGTAAGAGAAAAATACTGAAAAGTGAATGGAGAAATATTGAAAATTGTATTTAGCATGTAGGTAATTATGATTTGTCATCAAAATATTTCAATTTAGGAAGAACTAATGGGGGAAACAAGCCAAAATATTATCTAACAGTTCTGTAGAAACAATTATGTATGTTATGGTGAACAGCAACCTAAGCATGACAAGATAATATCACAGTGTTCCTTCCTGAAAAATGTATAACACCTGGAGAGACTCCAGAGGGAAGTGACAAATAAAATCTTGAAAAAGTTTTCACTGAAGAAGGGATGAAAGAAAGGATTGTGCAGCTTAAGGAAGAGAAGGATGGAGGAAAGAGTGGAACATAGTAGTCTTCCAGTATGCAGATCATTGATCAAAGAGAAATAAGTATGATAATGTAAGTGCTATGATATTTCCTGGCTAAAAGTCGCCCATTACTTTTTGCTTCAACTCTTCATTACTTGTGTTGAGGGAAAGGTTACTTTATATTCTTCCAGGTCCTCCAGGGATAGTTTTGAAAACAGAAGAATAACAACCAAAATGACAAATAACAGAGCAAATAATACATTGTGACCAGTTATTACTCTTCCTCTTTGACAAATGTGCTTGTTTGCATATGAATATGGCTATTGATATAAGTAGAAACCATTTATCAAAGTCATGTGTGAGAAGAAATCAACTGCTCATAGGTTGCAAATGGGTGAAACAAACAACTGTTTAGGATTCCACCCATTGTTACAAACCATATGAAGGGTTCATCCAGCTCCACCGTAGGGTATGAAGGCAGGGCCAGGTCCACCACTGATGTAGGCACTATTCACCCCTAAATTACCTTAGCTAAACACAGATAAGGTCACCAAAATTCATCATCTCATCAGGATGATTATGGATTGAGCTATATTTTCTCCCCCTAACCTTCTGGTTTTGTCAAAGATATTATGCACTTGCAAACCTGTCATTTCATGGAAGTTCAGCATTCATTTCATCATGTGTTACAGTGCTAAGGTCAGTTCTGGTTCACTAAGCCAGAGGAAAATCTATCATTTCCATATCTAAGAGTCACAGGGAACTGTGTCATTATTGGCTCCCTTTTTCAGATGTCTTCAGCTTTCTGTAAGACTCTTATTTCTATTTCTTTTTATCAGTTTTTGTTTAGCTCATGTTTCTTTTGGTCTGAGATGCTCTTTACTGTGTCATTACCTCAACTGTCCTCCCACAGAATAGCCATTCCTGAGCAGCTTTTCATCTCTGTGTCTGTCTTTTACTTGAGCTGTTGGTAATTTATAAATATTACAGCTGCTTTCAACAGAACTGAACACTGAATGTATCACAATATGTGTTGGGGGACATCTACAGGCTGATTCCTGACACAGAAAGTTAACAGAGATGTCCTGGTAGGCAAGTCAAGGGCATCTCAGACACACCTGGGTTACCTTCCTTTTTTCTTTTAATCAGTCAAACTTGAAAAATTATATCCTCACTCTAAAAACAAAACTAACAAAACCTTGATTCCACATGACATACATGCAATTACCAGAAATTGCTTATTACCATCATAATAGGTGGAAAACAATTATTTTATCTCAGATCACCAAATCTTTTTTTAAATAATTATATAACGTTACACTATAGTTCTTATATCTGAAGATTTTGGTCATTTGGCAAAGCCAAATTAAAACAAAACAAAACAAACCAAACAAACAAACAAACAAAACCCCAACATATTAAATACTCTCACCTCCAAAACAATTTGTTTTATATACAGTACTCTGATATCATAACTGTAAGGTGAGCAGTAGGTGAGTTTTTTACAAGGTAATTGTTACAGGTTTTTTCTTCCTTTTTTACTGACTTTAAAAACTGCTTTAAAACCAAACTAGTGAAAGAAAGAAAGGAAGGTCCGCCTGAAATAGCAAGAATACAGGTGAATCTAGCTGAAAATTTTATTTCCTATACATAAAATAGATGTATTTCCTCTCAGCCTACGAAGGTGTCATTAAAGCAGCAAGAATCAGATCTTCAAAGAAGGGCAAGCATCCATTTGCTAGTGAACCTAGGGATGTTGAGAAATATAGTAGGTCTAATTAGTCTATAAGAAGATTCATATTGGAAGGTATGCAGTATATCATATTCAATGTTTGTGTGAAAAGATTTTGTGAGACACAGAGTTATGGACAAGCCTGGAAGATTTTCACCTAGAAAATTCCTGTGGCTTCCATATATCCCTAATGGCAGAAGTCACCTATGCACCAGTATAGCCTGCCTCATCACTAACATAACTTTGTAATGACAGCTACACCCTCCTTCCAGCAAAGTGTTGAGCTTACATATTCTCCTGTTCCCAAACTATTTGGCCACATTTCACTTCAGTCACCACTTCTGAGAGCTCCCTCGGCTGGGACAGGGGACAAAGCAATTTCTTAATACAAGATCCTCAGCCATACCTTCCTAATAATTGAGTATCTAATAAGTCTCAGCCCCAAATAAAAGAGGAATAAATGAAGCAACATCCGCAAAAACTCTATTTGATCTGAGGCTCCTGGTTTTACCTGCTTAACTCTACTTTACACTTAACAGACAAGAACATGTTTATAGAGGTAAAGGTTGTTTCATAATGAAATTTTCACTAAAAGCCTAGTTTTCTGCATTTTCAGTGAACAGAAGGAATCCAAACCTGATGGTAACTTGATGACTTGTAATCAAGAGGCAAAGTTGCATTCATAGCACCAAACAGATTGGTCCTATTCTCTCCTCTGCCACTTTATACCCAGATTTCTGCAGCAGCCCAGCTACAGGAGTGCCAAACAACCAGCACAAACAAGATTTGTGTGCTTTTAACAGATATTCATGACTGTGCTCTTGGTGCTTACCCAGCTCACCTATTGGCAGCGTCTCATCACACATTTTTCAGCACAGATAATGTTTTCCAGACACTTGATTTCTTTTTCTTTACACATGGCAAAGCATTCAAATGGCTCCACACAGGTGAAACCGTGTCCCCTATGAGGCTGAAGGACTGAAGGATGTGGGGTTTAGACTGGGAGCCCTTCGTGAGCTCCAGACATCTCCTTCCTGTGACTGTAGTTCTTTAAATCATTGACCAATGCCAAGGGCACTTCCCTTTATCCTATCTATACGATGACTGAACTCGGATGAAGGGTGACCAAAGGGACCCAGAGCTGATAACTAGGGAAAGGCTGAGGAAGCACTGGAAAGATGCACTTAGTAGACTGGTACTCTATTAAGATTCGTACAACAGAGGGTTTGTGAAACACAAATAAGATGGTATTCCTGTTTGAATCCATCCTAGACCTAGAAGAAAAGTACAAAGAAGTACAAATTAATTTTCAGTTGGCAGTTAAAGACTATAGTCAATTAGGTTAAGGTGCTGTGTTTTGCAATTTGCCCAGAAACACTGCAGAACATTTTTTTTTAAATGGCATAGTGGTAGTATCACTGGATAGGAAGCTCATCATAGAGGTTTCCAACCATAATGTAGTTGTTTATTAACTTTCTTGTTGTAATTAATCACTTTCCATTCTGGAATAATTAAGAGTTTCAATTTTCTTGTTGAAATACAACCAATTTATGTGAAAGACAAAACCATTAAAAACATTTTCCTTGTGTCTAGAGTGAAAGGTAAGTTCAATGGTGTGTTGGTGATATTCTTGGTTACTCAAAAAATATATTTCACAGTCCCAGACCAAACTTCATAAAGCTGTTTTAGTAATGAAATTTAATCCATACATCTAAATGTACTCTTCCCTAACAGCAACCAGGGCTAGACAGATTACAATACCATCATTAAAGTGTGGGTCAGATTTTAATACAACAATACTTTTTATGTTAAAAATATTTAGCTCTACCATATGCTCACATTCTAGACACATATATATAATAAAGCTATTCTTCCCTCTCAAGCTTTTCAGTCAGCATACAATTCTTCTCAAGTCACAAAAAAATAACTAACTTGCACATGGAAAGATCTCAGCTGCTAAATGAAGCCATATTCATTATTTATTTGGCTCAGAATCTAGAAAGTGACAGCTCTCTGCAAGTCATATGGTAACATAAGAGGACTAAAGCAGGAAGAGGGCCAATATAAGAACTATGATGCCATTTCTGAGCAGCTGGATTCCCTGGCAACTGGTAACAGTGTCATTCACAAACTCATAGATGTTCTACTTTGACATTCAAATTTACAATAATTTTAAATGTAGATTTCTTTCTCTAAATCTTCTGATATGAGATTTATGAAAGAATTTGTCTTTTATATGTCCCTAAATACTTTACTACCTGAGGGCATCATAAAGCATGATGCAATTTGCTGTGGTTCAAAAATTAGGAATAGGGAATTATTATATATTATGTTTCAATGTTAGCATTTCAGCATCTATTATTCACAGTATTTCCTAATAGCAGACACAGTGCAGTTTTTGGAGGAGCACGTCTTCTGGTCACCACAGTGTTAAACTAAATGGGAGACCAGGTTGCCAAAAGGCTCTGGCAAATGACAATATGCAACTATGGAAAGGGCAAGTAAATAAGAGTCCTTGTCAAATAGAAGGACACCATTGCAAGGTCAGTCAAGTGTTAGTCAAAGTCAGCTCTGCCTCTGTTAGTTTTACGTCTCACAGGAAAAGTATCTAACAGGCCATCAAACAACATCCCTTGGCATAGGTCTTCCTAGTCATGGAATGGATGTGGAAATCCAGCACAGTACTACAGAAATAAAGACATGACAACAGTCATGGGCCCAGCTACCTTGTATTTCTTCACAAAATACTAAAATAGTTACTGTCAAAAGCTAAGTTATAAATCTACATCTTCAATCTTAAAGTCGGACTAGACTGTCAGTATGGTATAGTATGCCTTTATAAATTGACTCCTTGAGGAAATTCTCTTCAGAGGTGTGAAAGCTATCAGCTTTTGGGTTTTTTCCCAAGAAAAACATTTGCCTCTGTCAGGTCAAGGCATGGTCTTAGGAGTCTCTAATTCCTCATCTGCTTCCTTCAGCAAATGCAAAAATAAAAGGTTGAACTTCTGTTAGATACTTTACCTTTTGGAGAAGAAGTAAGGTTTTCGAGTGTGGTAGACCTACTTTTCAGAAGTTTTTTTTTTGGTCAGCTTCTTTATTTTAGTGTGACATCTGTCATAGTGCCATCCTGTGAAGTTTGATAACACAGCCTGCTTCTTCTACCCAGAAGCCAAGGTTACACTGCTGCATCAACACTGACCATCAGCACCATGATAATCTAGTAGCTCTGTATGTTATCTCCAATACTGCACAGACTGCTTTCCTTGCCATCCTTGTTAGTGGGTGTCATGAATCGGTGTCTAGCCACTAGATTTGCTATTACCCTATCACCTCTTACATCCTTTCGTCAGATGGAGACCTCACTCCACATTCCCATACCACAAACCCATCTTTCTCAACCTCCCACTGTGTTCTCTTTGCTTGACTTACAGAGGCAATCCCTATGTCCCAAAGACTATGTTCTTTTACTTCACCTGTGTTGTCCTTGCCACAGAGACCTTGAGGGAAACGCAGACTACAGGACTAGGGGTGTTCCCACAGCAGGTATTTTGAGTAGTACATATTAAAGATCACAGCAGCAAATTATCATCATTCAAGTAACCAGCACTCAATAACACCATCTGTAAAGATTACTTGCATGAATCTCTTTATAGCACAGGCCAACTGAGCCTTGCAGCAAACTGGACACGGAAGGTATAGACCAGAACGCGTGAAAAACTGCAAGAGAAAGTTCTACTTCACAAGTAAAAAGCACTGAGCAGATAGGGCTGCTGCTTTGCCAGGATGACAAGGTGACTTCATGTGAAGAGATCACCTACAAAGAAAATCTGCAAGGAGGTACAGGGAGAGGCTGCATCTACAGAGTGAGGGCTAAATTTATCAGATTAAACTCAGTTGCAACAAGGTATGTACCCAGGCACGGGGACTCAGATACCTTTTCTATTAGATTATTAAAATGGTCTCTGGACATGTTTTGGCTTTCCAAATAGCCTGCTTTTCTCTCTCCTGTGCCTGCTTTGGGAGTCCAAATGGGCCACAGACATCCCCAACAGGCAGCTGTCCTGCAAATGGCCACTTTGATATGAGAGGTGGCAGAGCAGAACAGTGAGAACAAGGGCTAATCCACTCCAGGCACTTTCAGCGCCAGAGAATGGACACAGACATGTTTTGCTGGAGTGGCTGAGAAACCCATGGAGTGTAGCTACAGCACTAGCTAGGAGAAGTAAGCCAGGAAAGCTGCCACAGGCAGAAATCCCAGCTGAACAATGAGAGACAGGCATACATCCCACTGCATCCAGCACTAAGCTGCCCTCACTATCCTTTGAGTCTGAACTGCCTCAATCAGTTACAGGCCTCTGTCCCTTTGCTAGAGGACTCACCAAGCCTATTCCAAATGACATCCTGAAAACAGTATTTCCTGTGCACTGAAATTTGCCCCAGAATGCTGTAACTCTATGCAGCACTGCTACATTCACATCAGCAGTGCACCACAGCGTGGGAACTCCACTTCAAGTATCATTAATCCTGCCTAGGGAGAGGAAAATGGAGTAGGTGACCCTTTGACATTTTTTCTATCTCTTTCTTCAATGATAAATATGGATGCAGGATACAAACTTTTCATTTTAATTTCTTTTCTTTTTTTTCCTTTTTTTTTGTTTTTCTTTTTTTTTTTTAAGTCATTCCCCATTTTCTGTACTTCACCAAAAAGAAAGAAAACATTTAAGGAGATAGTCCAAGCCATGCTCATTTAATGCCTGAGAAAATAGATAGGTCTGCCAAGCTCTGTCAGGCTCTGAAACCAATCAAGGAAGCCAACTTTAAATTCTATGGGCCTCCCATGAGAATGTTCTGCTAATATTTATATCTCTGCTCTGATTTGGGTGATTGCCCAACTTCCTCAGCTGAACTCATCCACTAACCCAGTGTCAACAGAAAAAAGACAGTTGTTTCTCCCTTGTGAAAGCTGCACCACAGGGCATCCAGTCCAATTCCAAATTGCAAGCAGTAGCCACCAAGTCTAAAACATGCATAAGTCTAACTGCTCTTTTGGGTCAAGAGACTTGGATTTTGTTATGCTGATGCTTACTAAATGAGAATTCCAGTGATGTTCAGAGTAGCAAAACAATTTATTTATGCTTTCATATCTAAATTCTGACACACGCTCACTGAATATATAGAAACATGGATACTTTCTCTTGAGGGTTCAGGGATTCCTCCTGGGTAGGATGATCAGGGTGTACTTTCTCAGACAGGATGTGGAGTATCCATGACAGTTGCTTCTAATGCTACTGCTCCAACCATCTGTCAAAACATTGCCATTACCAGCATATAAGAGACAAATCACAATACAAGATGCTGGCAGAAGATTTCTTTCTAGGTTCTTCATGAAGTTTCAGTCACGGTCTATCTGTTGGCATTGCAAAGATAAACTATGGATTAAAAAGAGCATAAAAACTTTTGAACATGCAGAAAAAAAAAATCAAATCAAACTCAAATTATTTACAGTGGTCAGTGACACAAAAGAGCTTATCAACATGGGGTTTACCAACAGTTATACGTAAAATCAAAACATCGTAATGGCCATGGCCAGTTAGCAACATTTCCAAACTCCTGAAAGTCAAAAAACTGCAATTCTTCTCTAAATAATTATTGTCGAAGCCAACTCAAAGAAGCCAACTTCAAAGTATTATTGTAGGCCTACTATAACTATCTGTTTAAGAAAGCCCCTTTGGAAAGCAGAACTGAGTAAGTTTGCTGTTGCTCAGCTTTAAGCAATAGACTCTTGATATTCCAAATTCCCTCAGCTTTTCCAGATAGCTTTATTTTTAACTTACCCAGTTGTTTAAAAGCAAGTGCTCTTTTTCAAGTCACATTGTAACACAATGAAAAGAACAGTCAGAGGTCCACTGTCAAATATAAAAGAATACGCTTTATAAATCAAAGGCTCTGTAGGTAAATGAAAGGAAGTCACATCTCCTTGTTCACCCACCAAAAAAAATCTGCAGTTGCAAAAAACATGATTTTCACACCTTAACTACTGATTTTTTAATAAAAACACTTACCTACTCTAAAATATTGTATTACAAATGCAGTAAATTCCAGGAGAAAGAGCACTTACACATTGAAGTTGGTGAATCACTTCCATACAAATTGACTGAATTTTTCACAACATGGACACAAGCTTAAACCACACCATAACTGAAATTATAAATATGCATTGCAAACATGATTCAAATCCACTATGGATTTCTAGTCAGAAAATACAATATTTCAGAATTCACTAATAAATGATTGATTGACTTTCCATCTTTTACTTAAGAAGGAAGACCATTCATCTCCGGTAATTTGTTCTTTTCCAGCCGTGTCACAAGAATTTCATTCACATCTGACGGCCACTCCTGACAGCTTTACTCTATTAAGGATTATTGAATTCTGTTGCAAACCTCACAGCAAAATCTTTGTCACAAATTTGAAGTGGAACAAAGGAAAAATCAATCTGTTTTTTCATTTCATCTAAGAAAAACAAACCCTATTACTCTGCAAACCATGCTGATGTTGCAGGTGTTTTTCGTAGAAGAATGGAAAAGATTTTAACTTGAAAGGTTGATCTGGACCTTTACGGAATGCGATCTTACAGGTACTGCACTTATCTCTTGGTTCCTAGAAAAGAGGTCTTGCTCATTTATGACCACGTAGACACTACATAAGACATTCCTAAGTAACTCAATTTAAATCAAGAGGTTGATTACCTCTATATGCCCAAACTATATAGAGGTAATGGCAGGGAAGCATTATCTCTAAGCACATAACATTTTCTAGTTTGTCATGCATGGATATTTGCCAGAAGATGAGTCTGTCATCTTCTGCTAGTTCCTTCTGCTCACAGCCTGAAGAGCTGTCTCTGCTAGACCAATTAGTCTTCCTTCCACATAATCTTCTGTTACATACTTACCAAAAAAATGTCTGTGTTTCAGGTATGAAACACAGTCTCATTTCTCAGACTACAGACACATAAGATGCTGTGTTGGGTATAGATTTAATCATTCCAGTTCTGCAGACTTCCCTTAATGGTCATTCCTGCTATTCCACTTCCATGATTCCAGCACAATATAACATTTGTTTGACCATTTTATGATAATGAAATGGTTTTTATAGCAGGCATAAGTAGTGGAGCAGGAAGTTCAGGCAGATACAGACCTAACAGCTGGGGATGAACTGAAGATGAAAATATCATAAATCAGTTCATTTCCCTTAACTAGTTAGCTTGTGCAAACAGCCTGTGAGTGCATTTGGCAAGTGGAAAACCTGAGCAGAAAACTTAAAAAGGGAGACATCCTTGTATAGAGGTCCTGGTATAGAGGTCAGATTTGCATCTTGTCCAGCAACAATTTTAGTAGCACAGATGAGAAGAGGGGGAACTGGGGCATGGAATGGGAGTTGTGACTTAGGATGTGAACAAGGAGGCAGGAGGAAAGGATTTCCTAAATTGGAGTCTCTGCCAAGGCTACCGTGGAACCTTATCCTTTGCAGCGATTCCTGCTTTGTTTTACCAGCCCACCACCCCTCAGATGGTGGAGCCACACAGGGATCTGTATCAGGGTTCACAGCACGTAGTCACACAAACCTCAGCAACAGGAAGCCTGTTTGCCACCTCCCCGGGGGAGCACAGTCCCATCAGCCTGCTGCCCACAGAGCACCCACTGTCTTTCCTTTGAGGAGACGGCAGACTGCCTTCCCAGCCAGGGCTGCCTCCAGACAAACACCTGCGCAGGCTCTTCAGAGACTAACTTTGACAATTCAGAACTCAATCTCCAACAGAGTTAATAATTTCACACAGACATATCACCTTCTGTCTCATATTAGCTATTTTCTCACTTTAAAGATGTCTGTCTCTCCCTTGTCAGATCAGTTCCCATGTCTATACAGCTCTCCTACACATGGCGAGAAGTACTGTTTTGTGACGGAGCTTTCTGTATTTGCAAAGCTGGGGGCTGACTGCACTCCTGCCTGTGTTTGCACAGCAGCCTGATAGGAGGGGAGACATCCTAGCTGACACTGTAAGTGTACTCTGATTTCTAGAATAGTTTGATCCCAAGAAAAGATGTCATTCCTCCATAATGGTAGTATTCAAAAGCTGTTGAAAGTTATTTGAAAATTCACAGAAGGCAGGAGTATCTCACAGCATAGAAAACGGTGTGTTGAAGGCTAGAGTAAAGGAGTAGAGGGGGCTGAAGAAAGCAGATCTATTCATATCTGTGTTCCTTTGCATTGGCAAGAGCTCCAGACTAACCTTGATTCGTATTGCTGCTACTCCCTGCTTCTAATCCGCATTACTTCACATGATAAATTATATGAGTAGATAAGACCCCAATAAAAGTGATGCTTCTAGCTGCAAGTGCTGGATCTGCCCTATAAGCAGAAAAATGAGTTCTCTTTTCCTCACAGGTGGTTAGAGTGTGCACTGGGAGAGCCATAAGGGACACTGGTGGTCAGAGACTTGTTAGGAAATGTAAGCCTATTGAAATCCATCTTAATCCACAAAACTGAGATAGCACTACAAAGTACTCTGCCTAAGAGGGAGCTGGCCTTTCTACTTCTTAATCCACATAAGGCAGTGGTTTATAAGCTTTTAGGCATTAGTGCCAACGATCATTATTTCAAAATGTCAAGAATACTATTTAGTCTTAGTCCCTTTACCAACCCACCTCCCCTTGTTTTTCTTTTACTTGCATTCCTTAGAAAATGAATGGGAATCTAAAATCAGTTCCAGTTCACCTCCCTCTGTGACAGATTTCAACTTCCCCAGAGCAATGCATCAGTGTGCTGTGACCTGTCTGTTAGGCTGTTCACCATAGGCCTAGGCTACATTAATTCAGTAGTAGGACTGGGGGGAAATGCAAGCAGGAATTGAGGAAAAGATACAACCAGATAGCATGTTTTTAGAAAAGAATCAAAGAAATTCATTTAATGTTGCTATTTTAGTTTCTATTTTCTGAGTATTACTAAACTAGTTCATATGCCTCACCTAAGGCCTGGAAATAAAAGTCTTTTTTTTAGCTATAATGACGCAAAATAAGCTACAGAAGTGACTGTGTAATAAACTTCTCACAGAAGGGAAAAACTCCTACTCAGGTAGGGACTCATGCACTCATTTATAATTCTAGACTAAAAAAAATACAACTTTGGCATTTTATGTTGTGGTAAGAGTAAACTGCATTTTTTTTAAAGTGACTCCTTTTTCCTCTAAACCAATATACGCTCCAACAAGAAAATATTGACAAGAGTAATCTGGTTGATCTTATGGATGAACAAAATTCAAACACAAAAAATACCATAGCCTTCAGCATAGTGTAAGAGTAGGAGAATCATGCACTTCCAGCACGGGAAGCAAAGGCAGAAGCCCTATCCCCGAGGGAGGGATGCACTTGGATGAGCCAGACAGGCATGTGTATGGCACCTAATCCTAGCTTCAAAGCTCTTCACTTCCTTCTCATGTGGATTTAAAGAAAGAAGTAAGGAAAAATTCCTTTTAAAATCCTATTTTTAGTGTATCCTTCGTTCAAAATAAGCTTATCAGTCTATATAAACAATTTCTATGGCCCCAAGCCCTAAGAAACCTAAGTTTCCTGTTCCAGAAGCTCCCATATCTGCCATCCTCCAAGTAAGCCAGAGAAACCTGGCCAACTCTAGACCCCTGCCAATCCCAGAAAAGTTTATTGGCAAGCCAAGACTTGACCTGTTTGTTTTTTTTTACTTTTAATAACCTACGTGTCTTAAATGGTGTCCCTCTTGAAAGTTCAGCACCTGGCTCATGGGTCAAGCACGAAGGGTAATAGTGAATGGGGTAACATCAGACTGATGACCTGTCACTAGTGGGTTCCACAGGGCTCCATCTTAGACCCTGTGCTCTTCAATATCTTCATAAATGGTTTGGACACAGGACAGGAAGGGATACTAAGTAAGTTTGCAGATGACCCAGAACTGGGAGGAGTTGTTGGTACTCCCTCGAAGGCAAGGAGGCCCTACAGAGAGACCTCAACAAATTAGAGGACTGAGCAATCACCAACGACAGGGAGTTCAACAAGGGGAAGTGCCAGATTCTGCACCTGGGATGAGGCAAACTCAGATGTACATATAGACTGGGGAATGAGATGCTGGAAAGCAGTGCCATGGAAATGGACCCGGGGGTCCTGGTTGATGGTAAGTTGAATATGAGTCAGCATTGCCCTGGCAGCCTGGAGGGTCAACCATGTCTGGGGAGTCATCAGGCAAAGCATCACCAGCTGGTTGAGGGAGGGGATTGTTCCGCTCTGCTCTGCACTGGGGCAGCCTCACCTTGAATATTGTGTGCAGTTTTGGGCACCGCAATATAGGAAAGATATTAAGCTGTTAGAGAGCGCCCAAAGGAGGGCAACGAAGATGGTGAAGGGCCTTGAGGGGAAGTCATATGAGGAGCGGCTGAGGTCACCTGGTGTGTTCAAACTGGAGGAGACTGAGAGGAGACCTCCTTGCAGTCTACAACTTCCTCATGGGGGGATGAGGAGGGGTACATCTCCCCTCTGCGGTGACCAGTGATGAGACCTGAGGAAATGGCCTGAAGTTGTGTCAGGAAAGGTTTGGGTTGGATATTAGAAAAAGCTTCTTCACCCTGAAGGTGGTTGGGCACTGGAACAGGCTCCCTGGGGAAGTGGTCACAGCAGCAAGACTGAGAGAGTTCAGGAAGTGTCTGGACAATACTCTTAGGCACATGGTGTGTTTCCTGGGGATGGTCTTGTGCAGGCCCAGGAGTTGGACTCAATGCAACTCAGCATATTCTGTGATTCTGTGGTTCTGTGATTCTGTGATTCTGTGTGTGTACAGAGCTCTGTATATGATGGCAGTGATGGTTAGACTCATGAGCCTCGAGTGAGTAGATTTGATGCCAAGATAGAAGCAATAAGTTACAACAAAGAAACACAAAGAATTATTTTTGCAGCCAGCAGAGCTGGCAGTAATAACACTGTGTGATAATTAATGAAAGACTTTTCTGCAGCTATTTAGAAGGGTACTATAGATTCAGTCTTGAAAGAACTGATGGATGGCAATTTGAATACGTAAGGAAGAAATTATTTGTTTAATCGCTGAACACAATAAATTAGGATCGCACGTTATTTTGATTCCATGGGAAACAGTCCACTGCATTTGCATTTTCAAAACTATGCTTAAAAAGAGCCAGCTCTGTAGCCTAAGAACAGAACCTTTTGCTGCCAAACAAGGACATACATTCAAATCCCAGGCTTGGTAGGAGTTAGATAATACGATCCTGGGTAGGAATGAATAATCTTGATTTACACCACAGAAATGTTATGAGCTCACAAACGATTAATTGTTTTGGAGAAAGTGTGGCAAGCCTTTCCAGAGACACCCATGCAACATCAGCCCGGACTGTGTGTATAGAAACATAATTAAAACAAGTAAGAATACAAGGAGGTTTCGCTTCCCATTTTATCTCATCAGTAATTTAGTCATTTGGCATCACTGCCTCTAGCCAGAGATGCTCAGTACGTGCTTAAGCTTCCCTGTTGTAAGGAAGCAACAATTTGCTTCACTGTAGTAGAGATATCAGAGACTAAGTAGAGAAAGTACTTGAAAGTACTCAGGCTCTACCAACTGAGCTGGATAAGCATGTCTTAAATGCTCATGTCCTTTGAAAATAAAGCCAGCATGATTAGGGGCCTTGATACATATTGAAAAGCTCATAGATTCCAGCTTAAACCTGTACTTGAAAGCAGAATTTCAAACTTACCAGAAGGAAATTTTCTCTTTTGATTTTTATTATATTTTTATTCTTAAAAAATTTCTTACCAAATTGCCTAAGAAGCATCTTGATATACTGCAAGCTACAGCATAATGTTACTCTATTTATTTACTTGTGCAGAACCCAGAACCCCAAGGAGAGAATTAAAGTGGATTAAATATGAAAGATTCCTCTTCCAAAAAGTAGATACAAGGTAACTCCTAAGTAAGTCACTGTTTGATATGGATGCACAGATTTGTCTTAGGGAAGTAAACTCCATCAGCTGTCATTTCACTATGATCAGGAACTTGAGTGACTTTTAATGGTAGTTAAATTGTCCTGCTGAGCTACCTGCCCATTTTCCCAAGTACAAGTTTGAGAAATCAAGTGCTTTTTAAAGCACATTCAGAACTTAGTTCTGGGCAAGGGGGGGGGAGGGAATTGCAAGGGAAGGATGGAAATTGCAAGTTTATCATCACTTTGAAAGACTGGCCAAAAGATTACCACCCCAAATATTGTCACTGTCCTAGTATTCTAATAGATATTGCTAGATTGTTCTACTTTCTCTCATTCTTTATTTTAATATTTGTTATCTTAACTATTATATAGTAACTTTTATTCCAAGTGTTTTGCTAAGATTTTCTGCGTATGTGTATTTCTATTTAGTGGTTTCTGCAGTACAGCAAATTTTGGTGGGGTTTTTTATTGTATTTCCTTTTTTCCAAGTAGTGTGTAATATGAAAACAAAGGCATTGAAAACTTGTCACAGATTACAGCAAGTGAAAGAAGTTCAGGATAGAGTTTATAACTGTAACTTGTTCTTACCATCTAAACTTCTCTGATCCATTCAGGGACTTTCACAAAAAGACACGGACATTTAGGTGAGGCAAAGTAAATTTTCTTTATTCTCTTTGAGACATGCAAGTGAAGTTATCTTGACTGGTTAACGGGCTTCCATAAATTAA
Source organism: Manacus vitellinus (assembly GCF_001715985.3). Taxonomy (NCBI): domain Eukaryota; kingdom Metazoa; phylum Chordata; class Aves; order Passeriformes; family Pipridae; genus Manacus; species Manacus vitellinus. The sequence continues at coordinate 17,677,471 of NW_021939396.1, forward strand.
GACAGCCTGGCTACAGATGTTTCTAGAACTCAGTTTAAATAGCTGGAACTTGATTGCACATACTTTCCATTTAAATTCATGTCTGTTTCTGGTATGTAGTTGGGAGTGCAATTAGAGTGTTCCTTGATTCATGCGTATAAGCATTAGCATTCTGGCAAATGGGGTAATGTACAGATGTAGTTCATTTGTGTTTGTCTGTGTGCTGAGAGCTTCTCTGTGACTTCAAGAACGGGTGAGGCTGAGACAGTAATGAATATTTCCTAGTGACACAGTCAGTACTACTGCTAGTTCCAGCCTGAAATGTTTCTTTAATGACCACGCTCAGGGTAATACAGTCTTTATGTTCAAATTAGGAAACCGAGACATGAGCTTCAGTCATATAACACCAAGGGAATGGGAACATGGAATCACATTCTAGCATAGATTCTTAATGTATTTTTCAAATTATGGTAAAGCAGAGTAAGAAGAGCAAGACTACTTTGCATGTTTAAAAAGGAGAAAACAGTATATACAACTACAGATCTCATTTCTCTCCCCCAATCTTTGTGTCTGAACGTGTTCACTTAGCCAAAAAAACATTTGATACTCTGAAGATTAAAAGAAATGGAGGTGCCCATTAGAGGGGGTTAATGTATATCAGTTCATTAAGGACACACTATGCCAAATTGAACCTGTGTCTGTCTCTGCTGATTTTCTTGGCAATCTGATCTATCTGGACTTAGGTAAGTATGATAGACTATTGCATGAGATATTGATAGATAAACAATGAAAAATAAAAGCCATAAAAGCATTGTGATAAGCTGAAAGCAGCTGTGCGTAGTGTTGAAAGTTGAAGTGTCAGGTTGGGAAAAGAAAAGAAGCTACAGTGCAGCTCTTTGAGGTTTGGTTTGAGGAGGAGTTTCATTAAAGATTTTGTCCCAAAGAGCAGCATGCTTGTAAGACTTATTGATGACACATAGTTGGAAAGCAACATCAGAGGGAGATCAAAATATCATACAAGATGAACTGGTAATCACTGGCAATATGTGGACATAAGGAACAGTACTGGGAATAGGAGGAAATTCCAGGTGCATGTCCACATACAAAACCACTTGTAAGAATTTAAGATATAAATTGACACAGTTTCACAGTATAAAATGAGAGGCAGTGAGACACTGTTAGGCAATTACAAAATGGCTACATGTTCTCAAATATTATAATCTAAATAGGACCTACAATGAAGACAGGAAATAATCTCCAGCAGAGGCTGTGTCAATACTATTTCATCAGGTACAGATGGGATGTGAACAGACATCTCGGGGCAACTGTGTCTGAAGGGAGGTTTGAATGCCTGAAAGCTCTGAATAGAAAGAATGAATAGGTTTTATTCAAGCTTATGTAGTGCCTTTATAAGGCACAGAGCCCGAGTCCTTTTCGATGAACTGTCTACCAAGGAAAACAGAGGTTCCTTGTAACAACTAATCATAGTAGATCATGTTTTACAGGGTAGAGGTAGATAATGTCTACTGTTCTCACTAATACACATAGAGTTTACTGAAGATAATTATCTACTTGTAGTGAAAGAGTGTTGGGTCTCAAGAGGATTACAGAAAAAGGCAGGGTTAGGAAGCTGGAGCTGAGAAGATTTTCTGTTTATCAGTTACTAGAAAGGAAGGACAAAAAAGCCAAACTGTCACTGATGGAAGACCAGACAAACTGTGTCAGTGGCTCCTCTCTCATCTTTCTTAGTGATCTTTGAAGAAACAGTCGAAGGACTTGTGAGATGACTGAGTAAATTCTAGTATGTCCCTAACTATTTGGTATAAGGTCTTCAGAAACTTGAACTTTAACAAGAAGTAAACAAGTTTGGTGCTGAGACATCTTAACCTTCTAACTCAGCTGGATTTCCTTCTCAATACCACTTTAATAGCAGCCCAAGAATAAGAGGCCATATTCTTTAGTTGCATTAGCATGAAGTGCTAACTTGACACAGACAGTTAAATAAGGACTAAGATCGCTATAACTTTTGTGTTTAAACTCCAAATTAAAAAAAAAAAACACCATGAGATATTACAAGAGATAGCTGATTTTGAAACCTACCTTGTTAAGTTTGGATTTAACCAGTGATTGAAGTAAGAAGGCTTCTCTCTCAATCTCCTTAGCAGTAAACTCACAGAGATAACCCTTGTCAACATAGTTTTTCAAAATTCAGCACTCACCAGATCATATAGAATTTCTGTACAGTTGTCACCATGAAGAAGCTGACCTGCTCTCTCAGGATCCTCTATGTAGCTTGCCTACAGGAATTTGGTTTTCATAGTTTATCTGTTACTTTTCTGTAGCTCACAGCCCTCAAGGATACCCTGTTTCTGTTAGTTCTATTGCTAAAAGTATGTAGCAGAAATCAGATAAACTCCAGGAGGCCTTCAGAGTCTGGTTCTTAGTGACGACTTTATAGCAGGGAACACAACTAATGCTGGTAAAGACATTCAGAGCAGAGTAAGCTTGACAGAACATCTAAACCCTTCAGTATCCTTCAGGTGCTTGACAAGCAGAAGTATGTGAGGACAAGATCTTTCAGTCTGTCTCCTAGTTAGCAGTTGCAGGTTTGTCACCTCCGGGCGGATCGTGGGCTTCATTGAATTCATGATAATACCTGTGGGCTTACTCCAAATACCAAAAGAGATTTCTCACAACAGTACCTTGGACACAAAGCCCATCTTTCCAACATGAAGACATGCTCTGTGTCCTGGCTAAGGTGTTACTTTTGTTTGAAAGGTAATGTCTTCTATTTGGGAAAAAATGCAGAGGTTGATGCACATGCTCTCGTATTTTTATCCAGACTTCTAGGTTAAGAATCCATCTTAACCATCTTACCATCCTCCATCTCTCCTGTTATAGTGTCATGATAAGACACTCCATTACCAGCACCACCCTACACTTATGGGGAACTGTTTTCTTTTTCCTACGTGTTACATACGCTCGGTTTTCCACAAGGTCTTCGTGTCCTTGAGTATGGTTACCACTGGTAACTCTCAAAAGGCAAAAGCTAAAGTAAGGATGATTTTATACTTACTGGTGCTGCCTTAGTTGCTGGAGAAGACCCCAGCTTCATTCCTGTAAATGTAGTAGGGGAAGATCCTAGGCTAAAAAAAAAAGGGAACACTTTCTCTTGCTCATCAGTGGCAATGCTGGTAATCATCTCTCATCTGAGATCTGTATGGATCTCACAGATTCTCAACATCACATCAGAGATAGTCTCTTTAGGTGTCATTCTACATTTGTTCACTGCCAGAGACAGAGAATGCAGCCATCGATCCACACAGGATCAATTACTTCCTGGATGACATGATGATGGGCAGAGCCAGCCTGCCCTTAGCAGGCTCCAGAAACAGAGCATCCCACTTGCCTTGCCCAAGGCAACCAGAGGGATAGCAGGTGAAGGATTTACTTACAGTGTTGTCCATCTGGGTCTACTCATAATCTGCTCTTATAGTTCCCACATTCAATCTTGCTTTTAGGAGTTAAGAGGGAATGGGGAAACAGAAACTGGAATAACATCTCTGTCCTTCCAGTACTGGCAAGGACACTTCTTTGCTTGGTTGTGGTAAGCATCCACATCCAGCAAGAAAAAAAAAGCATCGAATATAGATCCTATAAAGAACGTATCAAGAGGTTTGGAAAAAGGTGCCTGCTGTCATCTGATTCATGAACATCATGTAACACACCATAAACCTGTTTGTGGTTATCCTACTTTGTATACAAAAGTTACACGAAGATATTTTCTGTGTTCAGGGCTGGTGTTCCTGGCTGTAATACATCCTGCCCCATGGCTAGTCAGCTCTGCTAGATGGTGCAGACAATGGAAAGGTCCCACTGCCTCAGCATCCTCTCAGTGAGTTTGCAGTACTGCTGAGGCCAGAAAAACAGCACTTATTGGATGAACTGATTCATTTGCATTAGTTATAAACAAATAGAAAGAAAATATGGCAGTCATGACTACAAAGGAAATAATCTTTACTTAACGAATTCCTAAAGGTGTACTAAATTTTTAATCTTCTTATCATTTTAGCCTCATTTATTGCAGTCTCAGTTCCCCACACAAGATGGCAGCTCTTCTTTCCTTCTGCTCAGCTGTTCCTCAGTGAAAACTGTCCTTTCACACTGATACTGGAGATGTGAGTGCAACACAGTAATAAACAAAACTAGGTACCAACCTCAAGACTCTAGTCAATAGTCACTCCAAAAACAGCATCTCACATGTTACAGCATGGTTTGTGAGGAATGGCAGTGTTTCACTAGACGATATTACATTTGTCTAGTTCCAGCAAGTAGCAGTAACTGGTTTGTTCTTTTACTGATTTTAGCTGAGGTAATTTTCTTCACAGTGGCTGGTATGGGGCTGGGTTTCATATTCGTGTTGAACACAGGGGTGATAATATAAAGGTGTTTTTGTTATTGCTGAGCAGGGCTTACACAGAACCAAGGGCTTTTCTGCTTTTCATCCTGCCATGCTGGCAAAGAAGTTGAGGGTACATGGGAAACTGGGAGAAGACACAGCCATGATAGCTGACTCAAACTAACCAAAGTTATATTCCATTACCATATGACATCACGCTCAGTATATAAAGTGAGGGCAAAAAGGAAGAAGGGATGAACACCTGGAGTGATGGTGTTTGTCTTCCCGAGTAACCTTTATATGTGATGGGGCCCTGTTCTCCTGGAGATGGCTGAACACCTGCCTGCCCATGGGAAGGGGTGAATAATTTCCTTGTTTTGCTTTGCTTGTGTGCATGGCTTTTGCTTTCCCTATTAAACTGGCTTTATCTCAATGCACAAGTTTTCTAGCTTTTACTGTTTTGACTCTTTTCCTGATCCCACTGGTGGGGGAGTGAGCAAGCAGCTGTGTGCTACCTTGTTCCTGGCTGGGGTTAAACCACAACAGTACTGCATGTCACAGTTTTGAGGTTTGGAACTGCCACATAAAAGGAAAAAAAAAAAAAGAAACCCTTCTTTCAGTTCAGATTACAGGACACTCACATGCTCAGACTTTTAGACCATGTCTCCTACTACCCTAGTTGCACTGTCATTTAGAGAAGTTTTTGCATTTCACATTTGTTTTAGCACACTAAATATATGAGTGTATTTCAGGTAAAGCAACAGAAAATAGGTCTTCACATAGGTCAGGCTTGCTAGAAAGTAAATCTTAAATTTTATCCAGCCTGATGTCTGACCCCAACATTGCATTGAGTGTCTCTATGAAGTCAGAAACTCTGAAGTGGAGCTAACTAATGGTTCATAATTACCCATAATAAAAGATGCTAAATTGTTAGTACTGCTGTTTCATTTTGAAACAAATTATGAATCAATTTACATTGTACAGATTCTGCTCTGCTGAAACTCTTGCCTCCTTGAGTAGGTTATGGGATGCCTCACTAAGGGTGAGCCAGACCCAGTTGGTATTGAATGTGTGGATCTCTGCCCCATCATCACCAGCATGGCCTGTCCCTCTTTAAGAAGAGCCAAGAAGAAATGCTGAAGTACCTAAAGGTCATATTTACAGTCCTCTCAGATGTTGAGGAGAGATATCCTGTTCTCTTATGCCATGCTCATGGAGTAATGTAAGCTTAGTCCCATAAATATTTGTTCTAAATATATTATTCTCCTCTAAAGGTTCAACAACCAACAGCTCAGAGACTAGAAGGCAGCAGCAAGAAAACGAGAGGGCTGACCCTCTTTCCCAACATTCTGAGCTTCCAGCCAGCGGGAGGCCAGCAGGTGTCAGCAGGAGCTTGGGAATGGGATGGACGCGCACGGACCCCAGGATCCTGGAGCGGCAGAACCTCCTCGCTGATGGAAGAAACGACTTATTACTGATTAAAAACAAACAAACAAACAAATAAACAAACAATAAGAAACAACATGACTTTTAGAGTGGGTGGTGAGCTTAAAAGAACTACCGATCCCTTCCCTCTGGCTGACTCCGGCAGGCCGTGGAGCAGCGGCTGTCGAAGCTGGAGCCGCGCACTCTCCTCTCTCTCCCTCTCTCTCCCCCTGCCTTACGGGCTTGTCCCGCAGACCAGCTCGGCGCTCGGGAACTTACCGGGAAGCTGCAGGGCTTTGGCAGAGAGCCTGAGTGCTGTGGTTTTGGGGGCTGCCTGGAGCACGCTGTTAACCCCAGGCCAGACTCTGTCCCGCTCAGGGTTCCGGCGGGGGAAACGCAGTGGCTGCTGCAGGAAGGTCAGAGGGATGCGCCGGCTGCTCCACTCAACGCCGGACCTGCCGCAACTCTCCTCTTTGTCTCCCAGTCAATCCATGCCTTGCACCTCATGGCAAATGTGAGACAATTAATTGAAAGTTACTTACTTCTCAATTAAGCTGTAAATTATTTCTTTTTCATCTCTTGAAGAGTGCCTGGTAGCTGAAAAGAACGCGAAGATAGTTACCATAGAGAAGCTACTGTGGTAAATTGTCCTTTGACAGCTTCTTTGTATATCAAAGTCTTTATTTAAACACCTGTCTTCCCCCAAAAAAAGCCTGAGAAATCTGGCTAGAAGGACTTAGCAGTTACTGCACTTGTAGATTAACTGTCCATCCTAAGCCCTCTGCATGGGTCTCACACCTCAGCCCTTGCTCCTGAAGACACCAAAAGTAAAAAGCACTTCAGAACAAAATCAACACTAACTCCAAAATTAATTCTCACAACAGAAGTAGAAAAAGCGTTCTATAACAAACAAATTTCTCATTTGTAGTATTTGGCTACCGAATACTAGAAATTAGTAATCGGTGATAGATATGGTCTGTAATTGAGAATAAACAAAAATTTTCCTTGTTTTCAAGAAAATACATACAGTCCAGCCATTCTAAACATGATTCTTTACACAGGCAAATTTTCAAGGGTAGAAATGACTGAAAAAAAGTAACAAAATGGATCCTTTTTGTTCCAAACAAGAGGAAGATCCCATGGGAGCCTCAATACCATGGAGCAGTGATGTTATCCATTGGCAACTACAGGGTATTAGCAGGGCATCAGACAGGTGAAAATGCATCGCATTATTTCCCGCAATGCTTATTCCAAATTAAAAGAGTCAGGACCTTTGGTAGAATCATAGAATGGCCTGGGTTGGAAGGGCCCTTAAAGATCATCTAGTTCCAACTTTCCTGTCAAAAGCAAGGAACCTTCCACTAGACCACATTGCTCAGAGCCCCATCCAACCTCTTCTTGAACACCTCCAGGGATGGGCATTCCGCAACCTCTCTGGACAACCTGTGTCAGTGCCTCACCACCCTTAAAGAATTTCTACCTAATATCCAATCTGAATCTCCCCTTTTTCAGTATATAGCCATTCCCCCTTATCCTATCACTACTACATGTCTCTGTAAAAATCCCTCTCCAGCTCTCCTGCAGGCCCCCTTTAGGCACTGGAAGGTGCTATAACATCTCCCTGGAGCCTTCTCTTCTGCAGGCTGAACAGCTCTTCCAGCCTGTCTTTTTAGGAGAGGTGTTCCAGCCTTCAGATCATCTTCATGTCCCTCTCTGGACTTGTTCCAGTAGGTCAAGGTCTTTCTTGTGCTGGGGAGCCCAGAGCTGGACACAGTACTCCAGGTGGGCTTTCACAAGAACAGGGTAAAGGGAGAGAATCATCTCCCTCAACCAGCTGGTTGTGCCTCTTTTGCTGCAGCCCAAGCTACAATCCTTAATCAGTTTTTCTTTACTTTCTTTTTTTTCTTCTTTCTTCTGTACAGAAGTTTAGCAATGCAGCAATATAGCCACTTTAAACAAAAATGGCAAATTTAGTATTAAGTTTGGTCTCTTCCATTTGAAACATGTTACTTTATGCACATATGTGGGGTTAGCATTACATCTTGAAAAAAAGATGAAGAAAAAAAAAGAACTACAAAACCATTTCAGTAACAAAAATCTCAGGGTTTAAGCATAAATAAAAATGTTGGGTTTTTAAAAAATATTTTGATCTTACATTTTCAGGTAAAAAAAGACCTTCCAGCAGGTCTTCAAGAAGTCTAAGAAGGACTAATATGCAAGTTGTGTCACTTCACTTCTCTTCAGACTTTCCAGAATGTTGGTGAGCCAGTCAGACTTTGTGTGAATCTTGTAATCAGGACACAGTGAAAATCATCCCACAACTTGTTTGGTTGCACTGGGAAAGTCCTGTCTTAAAGCAACCCATAAGTTATTGACAGTCTATGTATGCGTAATTTTTTGCCCTTATTCTCAGATTTACGGAAATATTTTTCATTACCAAATAGTAAAAATCCAATACCTATACAGAATATTCTGAGTTGGAAGGGATTCAGAAATATCTTCGTGTCCTACTCTTAAATGAACGGCCCATGAAGAGATCAAACCCACAACTTTGGTATTATTAGCACCGTGCTCTAACCAACTGACCTAATAGTACAGTTTAATGACTCCACTCATTGAATGAAGCTCTGAGTGCATAATGATTTTTGCTGACAGTGTGTAGATGTAAAATAATTCCTCATGAAGATAACATAAATGCAATAAAGTACAAGAAGGTTCTTGAGAAAACAGCACACACTGTTCTTGTTTAAAGATCTGTCGCAGGGTGTGTTAGGACCTGTTTCCTGAGACAGCTATATGAAGTGTAAGGTAATACTTATTTAAATTTTCTTCTTAATGTTAGAGGAGTTGAAGGTTCTATAGATAGCAACATTACAAACTAGAAACAACCTGCTACTTCTGGACAACCTTGTGCAGTCAGAATGGCAAAGTACAGGCACTCAGCCACAAACTGAAAATACCCACTGACCTCAGGGGGAGTTGCACATTCCAGAAGAGTCTTGGGAACAACCCTTAGACGTCACATGGGCTGCAGCTGACCTCAGTGGCAGCTTAACATGCCCACCCTTCCTTAACCCTCCTGCATCTACCACACTTGAGTTTTCCTGAAAGCACAGATAATGTGGGCAGTCACCACACTCAGCAGAGAGAGTCTGTGTGCTTACACAGACATTTGAGGATGAAGGAGAGGACTCAGGGCTGCCCACACAATGCATCTCCCAGCACATACCTGTAGCCCAGCACTAGCAGAAACCAATGCCTGCCCACAGTCTCTTCCAATGAGCAGCAGAAGGGAAGAAACTACCTAAAGGGATAGCTGCAGCTTCACCTGGGAAAGGTGGTAGCCCAAACACATGCCCAAACTAAAGATAAAAGTGTCTTTCCCCTCCCTTCAAGCCTCTACTGCCACAGTGTTCCTTCCCTGGAAAATTTCACCTTGCTGCACCACTGTGACAGCTCTACAAGCAGAGGAGACAGCTGCAAGAATTAGTTGAATATGCCTAAAACATTTTTGCTCTCTCTGCTTGGAAAGAGCTGGGTCAGGCTTTGTGGGACTTTTCAAATAAAACACCCAAAGGAAGTATCATGCTGAACAGCAGGATTTACAATACAGGGAGTTGTCACTGAAAGTGCTGAGTAATCTAAAAAAAAGTTCTACCAACACTACCTTAAAAAATATGTGACCATCTTTCATCCAAGTTTATAGAAATACTTCAAAAATAATTGCTCCTTCATTTGCTTGACAAGCTGGGTTCAAAATTCTGTTTCCCTAGCAACGGCTGAGGACATGAAACTGTGCCATTGCATGACTAGGAAAGAAAATAAAGGGGAACGGAAAATTACTCCTGAAAGTTAGTTAAAAGGATATGCAGAGAGAAGGAAAAACAAGAATGGGCAAGCAGTCACACATCAATAATCTCAAAGATAAAATATTTCATCTTTCTAAGTACTACAGGAAATATAAGGCTAAAGCTGGTAGTTGCTGCTGTTGCTTTTTTCATCCAGTGGATTTGTTTGCTGCAGTTAGCAATATGTGCCAAAAAACATTTTGGCTGCTTCTAAGAGACAAAACAGGCAGAAGACCGCATACTTTTCTTCTTAAGCACTGATGGCTGAAGCAGCTTTGCAAAAGCTGGTCTAAGAAGCCATCTGCAGAAATGCCCACTGGTGCCTTTTGTTAAAAGAAAATGCCTAAATCTACTTGCAGGGATGAAATAGCCTGGGCAGCCATTCATGGACACCAAAGCTAGTGATCAGAGAACACAGTGAGGGTCTCTAAGGTCCCATGTCGTGCCTCAGCAGTGTAGTGTTTTTCAGGTTTTAGTTTCTATTAAATATAAACCCCAAATTTTTTAATCTTCCTCTACCTTGTCAGAGGACTAGCATAGTTTACTAGCTGAAATATTTCTGGGAAGTCACAGAACACTAGCTGATTAAGAACTTTCAGAAATTTTTCTATTCTTCCCAAAAGTGAAAAATCTCAGAAGAAAGTGAGCAGAACCCTGTTCTACCTCCTGTTCAAATGATAGGAGCAAGTTCTTTCTGCACATTCTTTAGATTGAATAAATCACCAGACCTTCCTGCCTATCGGAACCACACCAGGAGAATATCACCACAGAGCAGTGTACTACACCTTCACATCTTCCATATACCACTAACAATTACCTGGAAAGAAAATACTGTGAGAACGTGACTTGTTTAAGAGTTAGACAGCTGTGGCATCCAAAATGATTTGTGTCCATGTGCCTCAGTTCTCAGATCCACTAATGGAATAACATAAAAAAAACCCCTGAAATTGCAATGAAGTACTAGGTATTTATTGAGCTATTTATTTTGTTTCCAGCCTGTTTGTCTTTAGATTGATTTAGGAGCTCCTCTCCACCTTTTGTAAATTAAACTTATTTTCTAGCCTCATTTCACATTAGGAGTGATTTTAGAGTGATCTGACATATTTACTGCCCTTTTCATCATGGAACTGAACTAGATCACACCATCTCCCTTGGCCACAGGAATCTCTCCCTGTCCATAGGGGCATCCTCCAGTAGCCTGGCCTGGGCTGACAACATCAATTGTCAGATTGCTGGTGAAATATCTCCTCTGCTACTGCTAGCCACTGCCAGATGATCAAATGCAGGAAAGCAGAATGAGAACTGCCACAGCAAGGAACAAGTAGCTCTATGTATTTTCACATAAATAGTCCAGTGTTACAGATGATGCTAGAGAGGCAGCAGCTAATACCTCCTATGCAATAGTCTATGGCTGTGACACTTTACTGTCATGTTCTTTTTTATTACATTTAGCAGAAGCCAGTAGGAAGAAATGAGTGCTGCATAAGCTGCAAGATCCTCATTGATCATGGTTGGAATGGGCTGTCCATGGAAGTGATGAATTCACCATCCCTGGAGGTTTTTAAGATGAGACTGGATGTGGCACTTAGTGCCATGGTCTAATAACCACAGCAGAGTTGGATCAATGGTTAGACTTGATGATCTCAGAGGTCTTTTCCAACCCAGTTTATTCAATGATTCTATGATTCCATGATTCTATGATTAAGTTCCTGTTTCTGCACATGTCTTCCCTCCGTGTAAATTAGAGGAAGGAGATCAAATCTGATCCCTGAAAAGACAGATAAGAGTCCTAGTTATGGGGAGAAAATTAAGCTAATGGGAAAAAAAGTCTTTAAAATAAATAAAAAGAGCAGTTCTAAGGATCAGTCTGTGGCTAAGAAGCCATTTGGGTAATACCAGTTAGGATTTGAACTTGCTGTCGATGAGAAACTCCTTCAGTCTTCAATTCTATAGCCTTAATATGATTTCAGGATGTTAGGACTAGAAGGGCTGCAGCTGGTGTTCTCAATGCTGAGTTATGTGCTACTGAGAGAGAAGAAACAGCAGCTTGTTCCATTCACTGGCTTTGGTCACTGACAATGGGAGAGCAGCAACAACTACCATTAAGGTCATACATCTGTGCCCACCTCTGCCCAGGGTCCAGTTTCAGGATCACTACATGGTCTGAAGCCATCTTTTGCCTGCAGCAAAAAAACCCATCGATGCCTTTTCTAGAAAGAAGCAGCTTTCCATTTTTGTACCAGCCCTGGGTGATTGCTTGTTGGCCAAGTTCTGCCCTTAGTTGCAAATCAATATTGCCTGAGACTGTTCTGCCAAACTTATCATGCTTCCTTGACCTGTGACTTTTAGACTTTAAAGGCTGCTCTGAGTTGCTCAGAGAAGCAGTTAAGGCAAGCAGGTGCTGTATGTGGAACAGCAATACATGAATTTGTGGAGGAAGTGACAAGACTTATCCTTGCCCCTGTGGAAAGTTATTTCACAGAGAGAACAGCCCCAGGAAAAACCTCTGTCTTTTACACATCATTATTACAATAGAAGGTTTCCTTGTACCAGGGAAATTATTTTTATCGGTAATAATCTTTGTCCTAGAGTTTTATACAATCATTAAAAAACACCCAACACATTTTACTGTTTCCAAGATAAGAACAAGGTCTCCAATCTGACTTCTTTTCTGTGGAAAGCCACTGCAGAGAAAAGCAGAGATTTTAAGTGTTTGTAAAAACATTTGGTGTTGGTAATCTGTGCAGCAGTGCTTTGTGCTGGGTAAACCTTCCTTAATATGCTTTCCTGTGTGTTCATTACTGTCATCTGGCCCCTAAATGACCATATAAGCTTATCTGAGGTCAATTTTGTATCCATTAGGTTGGAAGACAAGATTTGTTTCATTAAGGCTGAAAAAGGAGATTTGTATTTTTTGAGGAGTCGTTGTGTGTTGCCTTCACCAGTAAATGGTGAGAAACAGCTGTGGAAGGAGAGGGAATGATAACATGACAGCTGATACCAGCATGGCTTTCACAGCCTGCAGCAGCTGACATGCAGGCATAGCCTTCATCTATTTCCCTCACAGCCTCATATGAGTTTTGATAGACTTGTGGAGAAAAAAAGAGAATTAAGGAATATGGCAGAATGAAGAAGACAAGGTCTAGTGGCAGACATTCCTTTCTTAACCTTTTGGGGACCCCCAAGAAGAATCTATCAGATTTTAGTAGACTTCTCAAGGCCTTACTGTTTTTCTGTGGTCTGCAGAGAGGTCTAAGAACTGAGGATCAGTTCCTGCCCAGCATCTATTACCAACAGGGGACCATCCATCACTGACTCCAAAATTATTTCCATTCCTAGTCATGACCTGAAACCGTGTTGTGACTGATCCAAAGTGTTACCTTTAATTAGCAAAACTTACAACAATCTTAACATTTTCCTTGTGATTGTTGGATAATGGAAGGTTTGACACTCCATAGCACTGCTAGGTGGCATTTCTCCATTGTTGGCCATGCTATGATGCATTAGCAACAGGAACAGGAAAGTTCTCCCTGAATGATGTGCTGCTTATTTTAATCAACTGTGGCAGCAGCTTTACATGATTCTCACTTAGTTAAAAGATCATGGAACAGAGTCATGAGGTTTGGGTCAAGATGCCATTAAGATAGTCTTTCAACATTTCACATCACACACAGTGGTTCCTTTAAAAAATGGTGGGTGTTTTGCATATGAAAGATTATGAACAGTTTCTTTTTATAGTAAAATGCAGTCAATAAATGTGTTGATGTTTAACATTTGCAATCCAGTTTAAAGCATTTGATTGGAAATCTTAAGCTTGAAGTTCTATTTAAATAAAACAAAAGTAAAATCCCTTCATCTGTGATGCTGTTGCTGTTTATAAACTTTTTAGGCTATCAGCTTTATTCAAAGGAATATTGTAGAACAGTCGGGAGAAACACTATATCAAATGGAAATACCAATGAACAAAGATGGAGCCAATGAAGCGCAATAAAACAAAAATCAAGATAAAGCATGATGATAGCACTTTGTAAAATGTAAATTAACGATTACAGCACTAATACACACTGCATTATTAAGTTTAAATTACTCTAAGACTTATTTGGGTTTGGTGAAAAAATATCCTGTGCAGCCAGTAAGACGGCAGAAATTCAAAAGAAATCTTAGTGCATAGAATTACTGAGCAGTCTAATTTCAGTGTAACAAACATTTGAGTTCACAGAGCTCTATTAGCCCAAGTCAAGATGAAAAACACCAGAGATATGCTTGGAAATGAAGTCCCACTACATATCATTATAGAAACTTGTAAATAGGTTATTTCCAGAATTTCTGGAAGACTACAGAACTGCTGAGGTCTCAGAGGGCCTGACAACTGCTGACTGAAGGTGTTACAATTCTCATCAGTTTTATTTTGGGAAGATAAAATCTGGTCAGGGTGGCAATGACAGCCAAGAGGAGGATAGGAGGTCTGACAAGGTCTGCAGTAGCTTAGTTCAGCAGCTGGCAGTGCTCACAAAGTGAGCGGGACATTGGGAGACAGAGGGATAAAGTCTCCTTCTTTTCTTCAAAATAAAAAGTCAATGGAGGAAGCCGAAGTACCTAATTAACTAAATAACTCACAAAAAACCATTTTATTTTCTTTCGTTGCAGAAGTAAGGTTTACAGCGTGAAGTTACATTTAATATTACATCCAGTAAACTATTAAATAAAACACTGAAAAATGAAATGTATGATATTCCATTTTCAAGTTCTGAAAGGTAGAATTTTTTAAGTTTTACAAACTGTTTTCAGTTTTTCCATGAAAAATCTTTGGGCTTCAGAGCGTGCAGGTGAAGGGTAGGGTCTTTCTTATGTGGCAGCAAAAGATGCAGTTTTGAAAATTCTTGATGTTCTGTCAGAATTTTGTTGAAATTGTTTCCAAGAAACATTTGGGTTTTATATAACTTTATATTCCAATAGAGAAGCTGCTCCATAGAAAAATTTCAAGTAAACGGGAAAAGCCTTGTGGCATGCAAAAAACTGCTTTTGTTGAAGCACAATATTAGAAGTACTAATTTACAAAAGTAAAAAGCTATGGTTCTGCAGCTCTGCTCCTCCTCTGCCCCAGGTGCCTCTCTTAACCTAAGAACTTTGTCTACTCTCCATGGAAGCCCCTTCTTGTTCAGTGAACAGGGCAGAGAATGTTTTGTGACAATCCGTTATGCTTAATTTTTGTGGGTTTTTTGTTTGTTTCTTTCTTTCTTTTAATCTGAGGTTTGTTATCTCACGCTATCCTGGGAACAACAGAAAGAAAAATATTGATAGCTGTCTATGACTGATACTGGTCAGCTCTTCTAAAGCATTTAGGAGCAGGAGGCACATCATTCCCATTTTTTAGATAAGAACTATTGATTGTAAGAGCTCTTTCTAATGTGGAATGTAAAATATGGCATTTTATATAGTTCAAATAGAGCTCATTGACAACTTAGTGGATAGTTAATAAGAGTTATCAAACGCTGTTTGCTACAACTTTGGCAATCCTTTTAGATGGATTCTACAGTCCATCCATACTTAAAAAGGAGAAGTTATATTAATCATTCTTTCTTCTTAACAAATATGTTTACAGAAAACATGGAGTGAGATAGTCTAAGTGGTTTCACGTGCAGAAGAACATATGTCTTCTGACGGTGTCATGCAGCAAGAAGACGGCTGACGGAAGATGGTTTCAGGTTTCTGAACAGATTGGTGCCGGGATGGTATTGCTGCTAAGTGAACGTGCCAGTCAGGATCAGAGCTGAGTCTTTCATGTTATACTAAACCCAGACCAGGCCCTGGCAGCATGACCTCATTAACCTTATGACTCTTGATCTCTCAATTATGTCCAAGTCTGCACTCACAGAAGAATTCAGGACAAGTCTGGCTCCAACACTAATTTATTTATTTCCATAAATGATCTATTTACAATGGCTTGGAGGTCAGCATCTTTTTTACAGATGGTCACATGGAGTAGGGAGATTATCTGTGTTTTTGAAATGCCGTAATGGTCCAATAATACAGATGTAGCACTGATAGTGTTGTAGAAAGAAATCTAACCTGGGAATTCATTTACCATCCAGAATTTCAGCAATAAAACTAAAAATTATTAGAAGTGTTTGAAGTGACACTCAAGACTTACTGCATTCATGCAATTATATGAACTAGTCCTGACTAGGCTACAGAAATCCCCTTGTTCAGAAGGGAGGTGAAGTTTTAAAAAGAGCTAACTGTACTGGGAACATATAAAGTATAAACATGAATAGACAATACCACTGTGGAAAGAGAGGGAGAAGAGGGAGATGATAGGTCCATGCTTACACAAAAGTTACCCACACTACTCATTAATAGGAGAACACTTCTGACTGATTTTTCCAGTAAGAAGGCTCTGGATCAATGTTGGTATCTTAATCCTGCGATTATTTCTTCTGCAACCTCTGCTGTCATGGTATAAGTTAAAACAGTCAAAAGGACCCTTTCTACTTGTTCTGTTCTGGCATCACAGAGGATGCAAACCTTTCAAAGCAAAATCAATGTGTATTTGGCAGAGAAGTGTGTTGGCTATTGCTTCAGAAATTCACATGCTTGTTAAAAATTCTGTCCAAATGAAGCCACTGCATTTTCTTTACAGAAGTACCTGAGCAACCTTGGATCAAGAGTTTCATTTTGATGAAATATTTAAGTCCTTCTAGAGTCAGTCACGTATTTAAATGCCCTGTGGCAAAAGCTCAGGATTATTTATGACAGTAAAGACAGACAAAATAATTTTTGTTAGAATGGAGCGGGCAGGAGCTAACTCATGTTAATACACAAAGATATCCCTAAACCTAACTCATGATACATTGATGTTTCTCCGGTTTTCAGTGTTACTGAGGTACTTCTAAAACTGTTGCCGTTGTTATTCTCAAACACATTAAAGTTAGTCGTTGCCAAAGTAACAGGAAGAGCACTTTCCTAAAATTTATATAGTAAGATGTACCATGTGCTCCACAGGGAAAATCCATCCAACACTCAAGGAAACATTGATCATGTATTCAGATTTATTTGGGTGATTATGCAATGTTTATTTACCCTTGTGTTAGTGTGTGATATGTGCATTCATCACTGCCATCATTTAACTCTGCACCTCTAGCCTGGGCAGCCACAGACCTTGAATTCCATTCTGTGCCCTTCATAATCTAGTTTTCCACACTTGTCCATATCCTCCAGTCCCAACAACAAGCACTTTTCTGTAGCTCAATTAAAATATAAGTTTTTTCATCTTTTGATGGACTACCACCCTTCATTACTCTTATCTGGTCAGTATGCCCACTGGTGTTGTTGAGAGTCCCTGTGTAACAAACCTTTATCAATATCAGTAGATATCAGAATCTGACCCTCTCAAATTTCCCTAGATGTGAACTGCTTTCTGTACTAAAATATTAAATATGCATAAAGACATCCAGTGCTGTTTTCACATAGAAAAAAATATATTTTTTTAAAAAGAGAATTACAGCCCTTTTATATGTGTCTAATACTACAGTTTTCAAAAAGTACTGTTTCATAGATGGACTGTAGTCTCTGGTCTGTTTTTTAATAAATATCAAATAACCATCTCAAACTAGAGGCAAAAGCACAAATATGGAAGAGGGAACGGCTCAGTACAGTGATTTACAGAAGATTAGGTAAAATTAGATAAAATGGTGCCCAATCATAGAAATCAAATCTCCCTTTAAACATTCTTCTGTATTATTAACCTAATTTATTTACTATTAAATGTTATGTTCACAATCATCTCAGGATCACAGATTCTCAATAAATTCAGCTGGCCAGTTGTGAAGCCCTGCTCTGGGTTCCTGACTCTTCTCATGACACTCTTTAAAGCCCTTCAGTGCCTGGCACCATGAACTCCGCTCCTGGTGCTGGGGGCAGGTAGTGTCCAGCAGCAGTGGTCAGCCTCGCTGCCCTCCACATGGATCCAGTGTCACCTGCACAGCACAGCACAGGCAGGACTCGTGAGCAGCACAAGTGGGGAGGAGCTGCACAGGGAGCAGAGCACTGTGTGCTTCATGGGAGAGCAACACGGGGGGAGCCGATAACACAGGCAAGGGGTAGGAGCTGCACCAAGACTTCAGGCTTGAATAAATCATACTCTTTTAATTACTCAACTCACAAAATAGGAGAGGCCTTAAAAGAAGTACGTATCCCTGCTCAGTGCTCTGCTTGGTACCACTCTTTGCCTGTAGATTCCACTCACTGGAATGCTTCTCGTGTGGTTCCCAATGGTTTTCAAAGTGTATGACAAGAAGTCTTTTATCTTTATTACTTCTCTCCTATCATTCAAAATCTCTCAATCACTTTCCCTTCCTTTCCTGGGTAAGCCTGGAACTTTATAAATAACTATCTGAAGAGAAATACCAAGAGAAAAATAAAGACCAATATTGATATAGAGCAGCAATTTCAACCAAAAAAATTTTTGGCAATCACCTGGCTAAGAAAAGAGCAAAAATAGATTACTTTTGATTGATTTAAAATTCTGATATTCTTATTATATTGGCAAATCTGTTAAGCCCTCAGGGACAGATCCATTGGGCTCTCCCACAAACCTTAAAAGATTCCACAGAGAAAAAAGGCAAATACATTAGGCTCAAAATTACCATATCCAGTCAAGTGATCTGAGTACCATAATACTCTTTAAATGTAAACATATGTTTCTCCTTAATTTTAAGAAAAGAGCTAGGAAAGCTGAGACAGCATTCTGGGCCTGTTAGATAATACTGGATTTGTTCATGTTCCACCAAATTCCGCTCCTAAACATCTCCTGGGATATACAAGATTGGATTAAGTCAGCAGTGACTGGTGATGTAAGGAAAGACCTAGTAAGGTGAGAGCTAGAATCAGTTTAGCTGCCTGAGAAGCAAAACATCTCAAGCTGATGTCATGTATTTTCAAAAATCAAAAGCCACTCTTGAAAATTTACCACCTCAAATTTTCTGTGCTCAAATGGCTGACACCCCTGTGAGGGACATTGACTTGGTTCAGGCAAGCAAAGGAGATCCAGAGTCAAACTTTCCCTCCAAATTGCTGTTAGTACACTGATCTATGTTTTGAATCACTAAGTCAGTCACTGGATTAACAGACATACCTATCCATGTGCTGAAGCAGAGCATGAGGAAGCCACACAAATAGCAGACCAAGCTGATGAGAAAAGTGAGTAGATACTTATGACCTCCTTCAAGGACAGTTCATTCCAGTTTGAGTGTTGCTATCAGCAATTAGGTATCCTGTATCCAAGAGGAACTCATAGTTTGCTTCC
Source organism: Manacus vitellinus (assembly GCF_001715985.3). Lineage (NCBI taxonomy): Eukaryota > Metazoa > Chordata > Aves > Passeriformes > Pipridae > Manacus > Manacus vitellinus. Next base: position 17,696,426 of record NW_021939396.1, read on the forward strand.
ATACTGCAAATCAAATGATGGGCAGTTTTAAATAAATAATGACCTCAAGATCCTACTCCTCTGCTCTCATTTTCTTCTCACCAAGATTTTTATGCCTTAATTGTGGCCTGTTAATTACTCTTACATAATGTAAAAGTAAGGCAGATATCTGAAGCATAGTTAAAGATCAGGTAGGTGTGTAGTTTAATCTAAAATAGTTTTGAAGTTTTTTTTTCAAAACTAACCCCAAAAGATCATTGAGAATCTCAGCTCTTTTTTGCAGCTTTCCTGGCGATTGAGGCTTAGTCATGAGCCATGGAAACATCCATACAGCAGTGTGAATACCATATGATCTTCCAGCAATGCCCATCACTCACTCCTTGACACCTGATGTCAACTGGGCTCACGCAAGCACCTTCTCAGAGCAGTGCTCCTCTCACAGGCTGGCCACCGGACTTCCACGCAGTTAAAGACGAGCAAAGTCAGGGGTCTACCTCTGCTAACAAAAACACAGCTGCATGCTGTTAGAGCAGCTGGTGGTTAAGTGAGAACTAATAAATAACAGCCTGTCCTGCCTGTTGCACTGGAATGTGGCAGCGGGGGGAGTGGGCAGAGCCAACGGCACTCCAGAGACTTCGTTTGCATTACCCAGAGGTCAAGAATCACAGTCCCAGTTTACAGCTTCAGGGTACTGGTATCACTTCTAAAACGAGATCCCCCACACTGCAAGAAAAATCATGTTGAATTAGTCAAGAGGATTTCTGCTTTCTACCATAGATACCTCCAAATCTGGGCCATAACATCAATTGTTTCAAATAATCCTTTGTGTCAGGACCTCTAAGGATATGGAACAACAAAAGAGCTGAGCATGATTTTGACTGAGGCATCACAAATATGCTAATTGCTTTAGCTAATTCATAGACTGTTAAAAAATGCAGCGTTTGTGTAATTCAAGGTATTTCCCTCAGTGAATATCAAAAAATGTCCATAATAAAATACTGAAAATATACTGAGATAGGCCTGTTTCCTGAGTTCTGAGCCTGATTCTGAATTACAACACTTTAAAGCAAATAATGAAATATTGCATTTATATTATATATTGATTCTTTTTCATTTCTTTTTCTTTGTGTAGGTTTTTCTGCATTCAAACATGTTTCCTAAAATTTCCAGTCTGTTTTCTGCTCCCTCCTCAAACAGTAATTTCAGAAACTAAAAATTTACTTTTTTTTAAGTTGCAATACCTACAATATAAAGACAATAATTAGCAACTCCGACAGATAAAGGTAAATTTTCAATGATCCTTCAAAAATCCGTGGTAGGTCAAATATGCACAACAAAGGAACAACTGTTTATGTTTTATACTCTGTATTGTCAGAGTTTAAATGGAACTGGTAGTCTGTAAAGACAATACAGGAGAACAAGGTGATGCACACCTAGTGATACCTGAAAGTAAATGCACTTTAAACAGACTAATGATAAAGCAAATGCTCAAGAAATGGTTCATACAGTTCTGCTTTGTAGTTCTCTAATTAATCAGAAGACACAGTTCCTGAAAGTATTTTCTTTTAAATTGTGAAAGTTCTTTTTTCCTCTCACATTTGCTACCTTGAAATCTGAGAAATACCATTAAACAGGTATATGCAGTTAATATTAACACGAAAAATTGAAGCTGTAATGCATGGGAACACTGTCTTGTTAAAATCTTGCTAATACTTGGAGGATAGTGATTTGATTATATCTTTTATCTCTTTTTTGTAACATATTTTGACTGTATGGAATTGTGCCTTTTTTTTTTTTACTTGTGATTTCTTTTGATTTTTTTTCTTGTAGATGTGTAAAATACATTTATCATGTCTCACATTACATCCAGGTGTCTGATTTCAAGTTCTCCTATTCTGGTATGGCTCCCACCTCTCTCGTATTGCAAAGTTATGAGAAGAATTTAAATTCCTTGCATCCAGTGTTCTGCTCAGATTTCAGTAGCATCAATAATGTCATATTCTCAAAGCCATAAGACTATTCCTAGGTAAACTATAAACCAAGATACGTCAGCAAGCTGGAACCACAAAATTAAAATGCTCATAATATTAAATAATTTTCTTATCAAAAAAAGATAACCATTCACTTACAAATAGATCTGATCAATATAAACTTGAATAGCAAACATATTTTTAGGTCTCTTTTAAGGCTCCCTTGTTTTAATGATCTTCAGAAATTACTCCATAATGGAAGTAGAACTAAATGCCTAACGCAAATGATTTTGTGCAAATATTTGCTTACACTTCTAAAGAAAATTGTTTCATTACTGCTTGTTACTTATTTCTGTTCACTCCCTACAGATCTTCAGATAAAAGATATATTTATGCTTAGAGGTAAAATGGACTAAAAGCATCTGATCTTACTTCTGCTTTCTTTTCCTGTATAAATTTGATTACACTGCATGGATTTCTTGCAGGCAAGTGACTCCCAAGAAAAGCTCTGGGCACTATATGCAAAAGTAGGAAGAGAGTGCCAAAGTGCTTTAAGACTCTACATCCTAGTCTTAGCTTTCATCTTCTGAAAAGTGAAGACAACTTTAGAGGAGTAAGATATTCAAGACAGCAAAGAGTTTTGTCACTTCAGTAGCAGGTCTTGTATAGGAACTTGGAGATACATCCTGAGTTGGGTTTCTCTCAGCTCTAACAGCCAGGTCTCTCTACCAGGCTGCAGTCAAAAATAATTCTGTATTCTGATCCTTAGCCAGTTCAGAATCTTCAGGGCCATTTTCTATTACTTGAGTGGCTTGCATTCAAATCCAGCTCACCTGGAGTGAGAGGAGCTCTGGGGCTCTGCTCTACAAATCATTAGCTATAGCTGCTGCCACTGGATAGTGGGTCTTCCGTTTCCCCCACTACCCTTCCACAACTAAGACTCTTTCAACTGTGGTTCTGACCAGGGTTTTCTTGACAGTTTATTGGGTTTATTTTCTTCACAAATGTCATGATAGGTCATGGATAAGCCCTGATCTCTCATATAATGACACATAATCAAGTGCAGACTCAAGATTACATGCTAATTACACAGGGAGAGTTTCTCAGTATGACAGAATTTCAGCTGAAAAAAAAAAAAAAGGCTATGGCTAGATATAGGATGCAAGCACAAGAAACCGCACTAAGGAATGCATAGACTGCTTTCTGTTAATGGCTGGACAGGGCTCAGACACCTGGATTGTACATGAAACTGTGTGTTAAATGAGAATTGTTTACTGCTGTTGTTAGAAGGAATATGTTTGTTGTGAACTCTAAAAATAAGGAAATCCCAAAGGCTAATCTTTTTCCCATGTTTACTGTGATAACTGGCAGCATACAATGCTCTGACACAATGTACTTTAACCATGTCATGGTGAAAAGAAAATTCAGTCTTGAGATTACTAATAATGGCAGCTGCTTATACTTAACAAAGAAACATAGCTTGTTTTTGTTATTCACCACTAACTCTGAGGCAGAAGACAGCATCTTTCATACACTTCCAGTTGGTCCAAAATTAAATTACTTGGCATGAAAAACATTGAATAACTTATATCTATGTCTGACAAGGTAAAGTAATATATGCAGGATACAGCCCTACTTTTAAAATGAATCATCCTTAAACAATACAAACAAAAAAAAAATGATGGCAAACTGGTCTCCCAGAGACTGTTACTGTTCTACAGCAAAGAGAAATTAAAAGGATTTTTAAATAGTCTCAGAGTAATCCATCAGGGGACAGGGGGAGAGAAGAAACCAAACCACCACACAGCAAAAACATCCCAACTTTTAACACTGACATTGACATCCCTTCAGCTTGTTTCTTCCCAAGTTTGGATACAGGAAGTCAGAAGTGTTATGTGAAATGCAGCAATCCAAAAGCAGAAGCAAGGTCCTATGGCCATGTGCAGACTTGTCTCAAGGTGTCAAAGAGATTAAATCCCAGAACTGCAGGCAGCCAGGATCAAGGACAAGGGAGTTTACAACTTCAGCATGTGTCAAGCTTATTCATCTATCACTTTCTCCAATTACCTTTTCTCCTATATATCTTCTGCAAGAAATGGTCCCTCAACTCTGACCTGAAGCGTAGTTTTTGAACTTGTGAAAGCCTGTGACAATCGCCCTCACCAAGCCTTGCTGTTCATTGGAATATACCTTATGATCTTGTGATATATGGAAGACACATAGAAAATGTGGTTCAGGTCCAGTCTGCCTAAAACCTATCTGTGCCTTAAGGGCTCGCTCTCAGCTTTTAGAAGTGCCATGAGGGAGACTGCACATGGAAATGTAGCTGTAGCCTTGGCTGACTGTTTCTCTAAGAATAAAAATTGAAAAGCATGATGTAATAAATTCTACTCTTACTGCAGTAAAACATTTGTAAAATAAGCTACCCTCAAAGTATGAATCTCACTGGATGACTCAGACATTATTTATACTTCTAATTAACTTCTTGCTGGTAACATCACCATATAATGAGACACTATTCAACATGTTCAAGGCAACATCATTGTACACCCTAAAATTAAGTACTATAAATTTAGTTATTCTCAGAATAATTAGATCAAAGTTTCACTAGCACTTTGGACAAGTCTGATTTTATAACACTTCAGCTTAATATAGTGACCAATTTAAACTAAACATTTGTTTAATATATTGTTGTGCAACACAGATTTAATAGTAGTTTAGATCTGTAATCTTGGTGTTTTTCAGTAGACTGTGACTTTTTATTGCCATTTATCTAAACTGTGTAAATATTAATTGTGGGGACTTAATACTGGGACTACAACCAGTATGCCAAGGCCAAGTCCACTAGAAAAACAAAAATTCTCTTTATTAACAATTCTTTGAAAAGTGGTGTAATTTCCAAACATTCCTCAGGAATTACAAATTACATTAAACCAATCTTAATTCTATTCTACAGCAAAGTAGCAGACTCTGGAAGATCACAGAATCACAGAATAGTTAAGGCTGGAAGGGACCTCCAAAGTTCATCTGGTCCAGCCCCAAAGATAGGCAAATGCAGCAGATGTTACACATCTTGATATTGGTCAGATTTATTATTTTCATCTCATATATAAAATTAATTGGAATACTACAATATTTTGTATTTGTATTTGGAATACACCAAATTTTGTGTGGAAAACCACACAAAAATAAATAACAAGAATTCTCTATCAAACTGAAAGTTCTTAATATAACTGGATCTACTTCACATTTAGGTACTATTTCCTTTTGTGATTCTGAAAGTGGAATAGACATGACATTTATCAAATATGAATTATATTGCAAGAACACAGGAACAGGGATTAAAAATCAAATTGGTCATGACAAATTGAAAAAATTACCTGAAAAAAAAAGAGAGCACAATAACAACAACGGTTACATATCAAGGCACAGTCTGTGAATACAGATAGCCATGAAGCAGGAAAGCCTTTGAAAACTTTGGAGATTACAAGAAGAATATGAATCAGGAGCATCACATTCGAGACATTTGTTCCTTTTCTGCATTATGGGCAAGCTTAATCCGGAATACCATCCCCATTTTGGGTATCACACTTGAACAAAGGTATGGACCTAATGTAGGGAAAACAGCAAGCGCAAAAGCGTGACCATGGATCCCAGAAACACAAGAAAAGCTGGGAAGACATGGGGTCATTCAGAAGATTGAGGAGGAATACAGGAGTCCTCAGAAAGAAAGGTTGCTTCAGAAAGGGAGTAATTTGTTAGTTCTTGGCATTGACAGAGGCTTAAAGTGGTGTGATGGAGGTGGAGGTCAGACCTCAGAAAAGGTTTCCTTTATGCTAGTTAACCAGTGGGATAGATTGCCTAGACAGTGGGGAGTGTCTACTGCCAGTACTCTTTAAGAACAGGAGAAACAGGAACCAGAACACATGAAGGTGGAGCTGTCCCCCTTACAACAGGGGTCTCTACTGGCCTTACCCTCCAAGATTGTCCTTTCACAGTCACTTATTTCACTGCAGTCCTTCCCTGGCCTTACCCCTTACATCTGTATTTAGCTTTCAGCTCATTCCTAAAACCTCAGCCACCCTTGTAGTCAAGAAATCACATGGAATGATATAATGAGCAGGTGTAATGCTCCTATTCTTCATGTGCATTATTCTCTTCTTTCACTTTAATCTTCCTTATATTTTAGGGAACATACACCACCCTGTGTGCATGCAGGCATGCACATGTGGGGTTTTTTAAGCACAAAAAGATCCCATTCCTGATTATGATCCTTAAAATGTCCCCAAAATAAATGCTTGGTAACACATGCTTCTTAATCAAGTTGTACCAGTACACTTCGCAATCCTGCCTCACAGTTACGAAGCAGTTGGCAATAGCTGAGACTATACAGTATACAGAGGTGACACATTTCTTTCTAAAATAAAAGTATGAGCAAATATCTAACAGCAACACTAACTTACATTGTGTCATCAGTTTTGAAGAGGAAATTACTCCACAGATTAATGAGGAATCCTGCATAGAAGTCAAAGGTATGATGTAGTCTTATAGCATTAATCAAGAACTAAATATGATCTGACCTACTTCAAACAGCCCAGCCTTTAATAGAGAGAAGATAAAAAGGCAGAGGACCAAGAGTCCATATTTATCTCTGGTGTAACACCAACAAAGCCAACAGAATTCCTTGAAGTTAGTATAACAGTATGCCTCAAAGCACTCATGGCAAGTGCAACAGGTCATCCTGTAATCTGCAAGGTATGATGCATTGAAAAAGCAATGCCATTTTCCGTTCCTATTTAGGAAACATTATACTCAGAAATAAGATACCATAGGACCATATCTCAGAAAAATGTCCGTTTATTGTCATGCAAAAATTGATGTATCAATTAGCTAAAAAATTTTACTAATTCAAATATGAACATACTCTAGGAAGTCCTCTGGAATGACAAAATCACTAGGTTTCCTAGGAAAACTGTTTTTTCTATACTGTACCTGGTAAACACAATTATGTTGTAAATAATATATAAGTAAACGTGAAGTTTTATATACAACTTTCTTAAAAGCAGTGAGGAATTAAATAGGTCATCCTTTATTTTTTCAAAATCCTAAAACTAGGAGATCATTCATCCATCTGATCAAGTCAGACTTATTATTTGGATTCCCAGAGATAGTGATTCCCTCTTCCTTAGTGCTGACACCAAACACGATAATGTTCCCAGACCCCCCTGAAGGTACGTTCTAAAGAGACAGACATTAATAGATAATGACTGAGAACAGAACACATAAATACCTCTTAAAAAATTAACAAACCTGGATTTCCTTGGACACATGAGCAGTAAGAAGAAATCACCTAGTATCTTTTTAGAAAATGCATCTAACAATTTCTCATTCATAACCTGCTTCTGCCTTCACACTCCCTGACAAGAGTCACTATTTATTTGTGATAATGAAAAGTCTCCACACTGTTCAAACTTGTTAGGGACTGACAGCACTTCATATTTAGCAGTTTCAGTCACTCTGATCAGGACCTCTAATCCAAGTTCTGCATTTCCAGAAGAACATGACCCTTGCCAACAAACTGGGAATTCAGCAGTCACGAAGGGGGGACTAAAGGAGATGTTAATTTCCCAGTATTTCCAGCACAAGTCTGTGTCACCCTGTTTACATCATGCATCATTCATCTGCTGTGATGAAATGCAACCCCTGTGTTTTAAAAAAAGACCTTTGCAACACTGAGGATACTATATCTTTGTGAGAAGTGTTTCACATATTTTCCATGGGCATTAACTGCTCCTGCTTCTATTTAAATCTGTGTGGCCCTCTTCGGAGGGTATTATTTGTTTCAAGAAATCCATTGAGAAGGTGCTGAGCAGAAGAAGGGGAAAAGCCAGCATGGCAGCAGACAGTAGCATGGCTCCTGAAGAAAAGCCGAGCGCTGCTCCTGTGAAAAGGGCTGTCCACAAGATCCGAATGGCCAGCCAAGTCTTCAGCTTGGCACGAGGTTGGCAGCAGTGGGCATCTGACCACCATGTAAAGCAAGAGCAAGAGCCCTCTGGATGGGCCCCTACTGCAGAAGGCTCAGCAGCTCAGCCTGTACAAGAAAGTTCCTTCAAAAAATGGCAAATTCCATCTGTCAAGAGGGACCAAGAAAAAGGCGATGAAAAATCCTCAGTGACAATAAGAGATGCTGAAAAAAATTCAAGGGAATCAGATGAAGCCCTCAAAATGTTCAACATTAAAAGCAAAGAGGTGACCAAAACCGTTGTCAGCAAAGCCTACGAACGAGGAAGTGGTGTCAGCCTCCTCAGTGAAAGATATGAGAATAACAACAGCAGCTCAGAGATGACCAAGCTCAAAGAAGAATCAAGTGCTATTGACAAAGTTCTTAGTGGTAAATTATCTCCAACCATAAGGAGAAAGTGTTCAACTGTGGTATCAGATCTGACCAAGGGCTGGGAACATATGGAACAAGAGGACAAAGAGGGATCTAAGAAAGAACTGCTACTTAAGTGTCGTGATGACAGCCTGGATGCCCAGGACAGTGGCTATGGGGAGGCAGAAGAAAAACTCGAGCAGGAAGACAGTGACCGAGAGGTGACGGCTGTGAGGATTAAACGCCCTGTACCATCTCTGTAAGTAAAGCATCTTTATTACATTATCACAAATGGCAGAGAGGTACAGGTTTCCATGAGGAAGATGGGGGGGAGAATAGTAGGAAATGATTAAAGATAAACTATAACTCTTCAATTAAAAAAAAAATAAATTCAGGAAACATTTCACATATCTCTCTGTGCTTAATTAGTTAGTCAAAAACCTCTGACTATAGCCTAGGGTTTTATGTGCTACGTACATAATAGACACAATCAGGAAATTATATTTGGGAAATGTTAATTATATTTAATTTTCACACTGGATCTACTGGTTCATCAAAATAACTACTTCCTTCTTACTACTTTAGTTCAAATTTCAGAATATCGACTATTCATTTATTTCAGCAAATGCTGTCTAAAGCAATTTGTTTGACAAACAGTATTTCCAAATACTTATTGATTATTTTGCTTAGTATAGGTTGCAAATATTCTCAGGAGCAATTTGCAGAGAATGTCCAAAATTAACATTGCATGAATTACTTCCAAGTACAGCTTATCAAAAGCTGGGTTCAATGCTTCATTTTGGAAGCTTTCCCACAGATTTGGAGTTCATCAATTCAAAGAAGGAAAACTTTCTTGGGATCTGGGACCCCAAACATACATTATAAAGCATTCAGCCTGCTTCAACATCTGCAGGATTGATTTTAATCATGCTGTACGCTATACATCATTTGACAAAAAGAACACTTGAATCATCAATACATTCTTTAACATCAAGGTCTCTCATTGGGCACACTACAGTGTAGGGTGAGGGGATAGGAAAGTACATTCATTGAATATGTTGTGGAAGTAGAACCTTCCTTATACCTGTAAATTGTGTGAAGAAAAAGGAAGAAGAATCTGTTATGTACCTGCAGAGTTATTATAGGTTCTACTTAAATATTTTAATCAAGTAGTAAATTCATAGCATTAGACAGTTTTGACTAAGACTTCTTTCAGTAAGTCTTATGTTTGAAGTTTACTGCACAACAGCAGGTACACATTAAATTTGGAGCCCAGGTGCTAAACAAGCAGTGTTCAGCCATAACCATGCAATTCTTGAGAAGTCTCCTATAAGAGCAGAGGAACAGCAGTGTTTGGTAGAAATTCTCCAGTTTCCATTTCCAGAGATCTCCAGGAGAACTACCTTCCCAGAAGACAGTCACAGTCGTGCTGTGGCCACATTTGCCAAAAGGCAGATGCCAAACTAATTTGTCTCTCTTTTGTTAGTAAAACAATAAAAGACCCATATGTCCAATGCTGCAAGACGGGAAACTGTATGCAGCTGTTATAGACACAGCACACTGTGTGCTCCACTGCCCTGTTTTACAGACTTGGTAATGCCATGGAACAAAGGCAGCAGAAAGGAATGTGTGGTTGAACCTGAACTGTTTGGACGTGGAACTCACATCTGGCTGTAAAACTGCAGCGAAGGGGAGCTCAGCCTCTGAGGCCAGTGGTGAGCTGTGGCTGAGGTGCAGCCCACATGTTGCCCGCTGGCTTTCTGGGCAGGGATGACATCTGGAGGGGAAACTTAAACTGAGGCAGGCTCAGCAGAGCTCAGCTGCCCAAGCCTGCGGGAGGGAAAAGGCTGGTGCCAGGACATGGGTTCCTACTGGAGCCATCCCATAGTGGAGCTTCTACACTATGTCCATCTTCTGCATAAATGCAAGCTGAGCAGGAAGCAATTTGAGACAAGAAGTCAGGGCTTTAACCCCCCCCTCCAATTAGCCTGTGGTCAAAGGGTGAGTAAGGCAGCAGGAATCAGAGGACCAAGGCCAGGATGTTCATATCGTATCCCAATCGCCTTTTCAGAAATGAAAAACTGGGATCAGCACTGATGATGAAAAACTGATGAAAGTGCCAAAACAGACTTCTTGATCCCTCTGCAGACAGGCAGGCAGGCAGGCTGTATCATTCCCAATGTTTGGATTTTACACCTCACTACTGTTGAGCATTTAACATGACCAGCATTAAACTGTGACCATCATAGTAATGGATTTCAACCATACAGTTCTTTTTAGCACAGCTATCTGAACACATGCACCCACACAGCTATTTTAACTATTCAGATGGGATTAGAATGATGCTTTGCTGTATAGCTGAATGGTCAACTCCAATAAGAAGTAAATGGTTAATAGCCAAAGTGAAAAAATATCTACTGTAATGTAGTGCTTGAAAGTTTGTGGTCCCCACTTTTAGCGAAGACTGTGTGCACCATCCTTTCACAGAAGTTAGGACCTCAAACCAAAGATTTCACATATACAGTAGAAAAAAGATATATTTGCAACACTTATCCATAAATAACCTCAGTTAAAACAATTTTATCAGTTTAGAATGTTATAGTACAAACAAACCAACTATCTAGTTTCTGTTAAACTTTTCTTGTACTTTGTCTAATTTTAGTGCTGCTATGTAGGAAAAACATTGATTAGCTATATTTACTGAGGTGCAAATGATTGAAATAACACCATCTATGTTACTTACATCTCTCTCTTTCACTAAAATCTGACACAAAAATAATTTTCTGTTCTTACAGTGCTATTATCAGGACTGGATTTTTTAATTATTCTTTTTTAAAATTTATTTTATAGACTCAAAATATATTGTAGCCCGCTACTTTTATGAACCATTCAATGTTGCTTAATCTTCTTCAAAAAGGTCATAAGTACATGGTTGTTAAAATATATCTCCCATTTTCCTCTCTATGTTTCAGGAAAGAAAGCATCAGTGCCAGTATTTTATTTTCCTTGCATCAGCACCTTCATTATTTCCAGCTGCACTATTTACTGGAATAAGTTGCTTATTTAGTAGAAGGCATGTTAACTCCTACTGACATAGGAAACACTATTTTGTTCCTGCTTAGGAGCCAAAGGGCTGCAAAAAAAGGGATATGAAACTCAAAATATTAAAAAGGCAGAGAGAAAAAGGTCTTACAGAAAGAGTCAGAGGGAATATGGAACATGGATATTATCCTCCTAGAAGGTCAGAATGCATTTAGGATGATTATCCTGGTTAACAGGTTAACTTAGTTAATTGTTACGGGTAATGCACTTCTTACAGTGGTTTAACATTCACAGCCTTCACTTTGGATCATAGGTGGGGTAGAAGCATGAAAAAATGCTTCTACCTGTACACAATTCACTGTGTTAACTTGTCATTAAGCTAAACAATGGTAAAGATGGCTATTCAGCCATCAGAAATGGTTAAATCAGAAAATGCATTAAAAAAAGTTAGTTACAGTAAGTTTTTTTGAAAGCCACATGGGGCACAATAATAGCAAAAGGACAGATAAGATGATGCTTTTCTCAACTACTGAGAAGATGATTTGGATGAGGAAGGTGATAATAGTATTCTGCTAGAAAAGAAAATGAAAGGTTTCAGTAGGAAAAGGAGGGAATACATTCTAGACTGTTAAATTAAAGCAGGCAACAAAGACTTTACAGCCTCCTGCTATCTCACTGTCTTCTTTCTGCTCAACCTGGGGAATTGAAATTCTAGGACTTTCTCAGAGCTCATGGCCCTCAGAGAGAAGAGGGAGCAGCTGGCTGTGGCTTAGGGATAAACCCTCCACGATGACAACTGCTCATCAGCTCCACTGAGACTGTTGGCGTTACTTCTTCAAGGCAAATTTGATTCACTTAGGATTTTTTTCCCCTGGTAACTCGATAGCTAATAAAGTGATCCAGCTCTACTAGTTCCTCTGTCCCTGGCACTAAGTGTCTGCACTTCTTCCTCTACCATTATAATGTTGCCCAGTACTGGCATCTTTCTGGTGCACAGATCTGAACTGGGGACATCTCTATGAATCCTATTCTCTCTTTCAACCAGCTTAGTAGAAAACAAAGTAATGCCAAAACAGCAGGGAAACAGAATTTTCTGCAGCTCTGCAGTCCTCTCTAATATTTTTTAAGTGTATTGTGATTCTCTGGTGTTACTGTTAATATTCAGCTGACATTACTGAGGAGGTTTCAAAGCAGACTTTTGGGGAGTAAAAATATTAGAAAACAAATTACTTTGGCACAGCCACAGCACAGTCCCTAGCTGAGCTCTGTACAGACACAATGACAGGATGTGGACAGCACAAAGACCAGCTCAGACTATCTGTAACTCCCCCACAATATGTGAGATTGGTCACTAGAGGAAAGAGTATCAGACAACTTCTTGTCTGCCTGGAGTCATCCAGCACTATGATGTTGCTATGCACACACACACAAAAGTAAGACTTCTGAAGGCCTTTCCTCATCCTTTGACACTGACACAGATGTCAGTAGCCTTAAGTTTCTTTCAGGTTTTTATCCTGCCCATTGGAATGCGAATTTTGGACTTCAGTACTTGTTCAGAACCATACTTCAAATATAGAATCATAGGCCAAGCTACCACACTCCATTAGCTTGTTGTTGTTCCTACAGTTATTGACATCTATTACAGAGGAGAGATTTTTCTAGGCCCTACTTTCTGTTTTTCAGGCAAGAATAGTGGAGGACCTAGACCATACACTTAGAGTTATTGCCATCTCTGACCTCGGGGAGGGGGGCAGATTTCAGGCTTAGGTAGGCACACAGAAAGGGGGAGCTGTGTGACTAACCAAAAGTACAGAAAGTGTGGGTAATTAGCAACATACTGTTTTGCTCCCATACAGAATTAAGACATTTGGGGTAAAGTTTGTCAAAATGGGCTCAAATCTGGGCTGGAGGGTAGTAGTATAGATGGGATAAAGCTGTGGTCTGCAAATTTGCATTTGAGTGCAAACTGAGCACAGACTAACAGCCTCCAAAGAACTAATTTAGAAGTGGTGAACTCGTGCCACCTGGTGGCTCCCATCTTGTCTGCAAAACCACAGTAACCAGTTAACAGCAGAGATCAGTAGCAGAACTGAGCCATTAAACTATGAGATCCAAAGCCCAAATGCCCTTTTGTGTTTCTTTCAGCGCAAGCAAACTGAGCGAAGAGGCCCGGGCCAACTCCCGCAGGAAAGACAGCGCCGTTCACAGCCTGAAGGACAAGTGGCAGGAATGGGCCGACCAGCACATCATAACGCAGAAGCTGAACCCCTTCAGCGAGGGATTTGATCACGAGCTGGCCATGTCCACGCGCCTGCACAAAGGAGATGAAGGATATGGCCGTCCAAAGGAAGGAACCAAAACCGCTGAAAGAGCCAAGAGAGCCGAGGCCCATATCCATCGGGAGATCAGGGACTTGTGCTTCATCATCGAATCAATGGCTAGGCCACGGCCTGATGGCAAGATCCAAGTTACTTTTGGGGAACTCTTTGAGAGATATGTTCGTATTTCAGATAAGGTTGTCGGAATTCTGATGAGAGCCAGGAAACATGGGCTGGTGGACTTTGAGGGAGAAATGTTATGGCAAGGAAGGGATGATAATGTCATAATTACTTTATTAAAATAAGCAAACCAGAACAATTTTTGGAAAACTTTTCTCCCCTTCTCCCTTGCTATTAGCATTTGCACATGCCAGATCAGTAGCTGAATGACAATATAAACTCAGGACAAGTTTTTGATCTGTGAAAGCGATCTTGTACATGCACTTCCTAATCAATTCATTTAAATACCTATAAAATCATTTTATTTGAATGCAGAATAAGGGTATCACATTTGTTTTACAAGCAGGATATGCAACTACTACTGCAGTATTATCTTGACAACTACTGACACAGATTTCTCTTACATATCACATACAAAATCCTTCTTTTTATAAATGGGGTTTTATATACTTATTGTATTTATATAACTAATTTATTAGGTTGTTTCATATTTGAAGTTATGAATGTTGGAATGTAATAAAAAAAATGTTTTCACTAGATAGACACTTAGAAAACACCTTCTATGCAACATTGTGCAATGTATCATCTGATTATCTATGTTGATACAGTTCTTATAAACGGGGAAAACAGTATAACATAAAAATCAGTAAGGTACTTGTACTTTCGTGTATAGCAAAAAAGTGACTAACATAATTATCTTCCTCTGAAATGTACCTCCATGAGAAAAGATAAACCATGTTCATAACTTTGAGAAAATCTTGTTTCATATTACACAGAAACACTGACCTAATTTTACAGAATTTGCTGTTCCGATGTCACTGAAATAATGTATTTCAGTCCAGATGATGCTGAACAGGAGTAAATGCTATTGAAGTCATACTTCTAGGTCTTAAAATTGTTTGTATTATTCACAAATCTGAGACCTGTGTAAGGTCTTTAATAATTACTGGATTATAGAGATCACTGTTTACTACTGTAAAAATAGCTGGTAAAAATGTGTGTGCTTCACATGAAATGCATTTGTTTCACAGCAAGATGCCTGGGCCAGTAATTCGCATAATGACAAAGAAGTGGTTTTTTCCCCATAAAATTCTTTCACACTGAAAGAGCAAATATTGTCTTAGAAGTTGTATGAACATCTTTTCTCTCTGTTAACCCAAATATTGCTGTCATATTAGGAGTACAGCACTCCAGTTTGATACTACAATGTACAAATAAATCAAATATTTAATAAGTTAGTAGTCAGTTCTTGTATCAATACGTCTATTGTAAGTCTGTGTAAATCATTAATATTTTAGGCACAGTTATATGTTGTGACTCTAAGGAAGAAAGAATTAATTGTAAGATGGACTCAATGGAATGTACTTAGCAATGTTTTCTTGAGATCTCTTAAACTACTCAAGCTGACCTACAAAACTGACCTCAAAGTGTAATACTTACATAAAATAATTTTTACCTGCATATTTTAAACTTATTTTTACATCTTTATATAATGACCTTCACAGCTGTCTGAACTGTCTTGATGAAATTTCATTGTCAAAAGAATATATGAACTAGAAATAAAACCCTTAATTATTTCTTGGTTATTGTCCCACACACTTGAAAATAAATGTGTGTATATTCTGTGAAGTAAAATATCAATAATTTTTTTCAAAATATAAGTGCATTATCTTTTCACAGGCTGTTAAAATGTTTCCCTGTGAAGGTTTCTCTGTCCGAAGACCCAGAAAAAGATTTCAGGGTACATGGAAAGTTCTTATTAAAAAAAAAACTGTACAAAGAATACACACTAAAGGCACATAAGTGTTAAGTGAATTACATATTTCTGCTCATGAGAACTCTCATCCACCACAGGAAAATACAGCAGATGTACAGCTCACCACTGGTCTTTCAGTGTTATGTTCACGTGTGACTTAAACCCCAAGAGCACCTCACCACTGTATGAGGAATCAAGCACACCTGCTTTCGTTCACCCACCCAACACAGTCAGCAAGATATATTTTTGTACTGAAACACTGTAGCATACCAGTAAGTGGTGCATTTCAATATTATGTACATTTACAGCATATAATAAGAGCTTGTGCATTGATACAAAGTCTATGCCACCTACCACTCACCAGCAGGGAAACATCTGGAGTACAACTAGTCCTGCTGAAGTAGGAATCAAAAAAACGTTCCTTGCTTAGGTCTTGAGCCAATGAAGTAGCCTGTAGAAACTTAATTTACTCTGATGTTTTTTCCATTTCTTCCTACCTGTTCGATAGAAATGTGGAAGTATGGAGTGCCTCTTCTGCTTTATCTGTTCCCCGAGCATTGCCTCTAACGAAGAAATCATTACATGAAAGGAAGGCAGAAATTGTTGCCAACAGAGAGTCATCTCTGCCTCATTGCATGCCTACTGTAGAATCCCAGAAGGGGCTAATGTGTACGTACCAAACACTTATAGCCAGACAGCTGTGAAGCCAACCAAGGATTGTCAGTAATAACACTCCAATAGGAAAGAACAAGATGTGGCTTAAGAAGGGGGCCATGTGGAGGTAGGGTAGCACTTTTCTAGGACAAACATCTTAGTTCTAGTTCCTGGAGATAAGCACAGTAGTGCAATGCAATGGCAGGAATGAGGCTGAGAAGTGGGCATAGACTGTAGGGGGGGGTCAAGACCACCAAAGACCCTCCAACCTGCTTCTGGAAATAAAGAAAATTCCTCATGTCTGAAAGAATGGACTGCACATGATAACTAATTTGCATTGAAAGGTAGTCACTATCTTCAGGGGAGGGAAAACCTACATATAAAAGAGTAACCCCACCAAGACTGGCTGAGTGCCTCAGGACATCCTATGAGCTGGACCAACACTGGAACGCTGGTGGTCTCTTTTACTCTTTCTTTTCTTTCCTTGTCTCTTCATCTTACCCTTTATCTAAAACCAATTGCCATGTGCTTATATAGTAGGTCAGGTACTAACACACCAATTTCCATGCCACGTGTGTAATTTACTAACAAAACTTTCAGAGTTTTTGCAGACCCCTGACTGTTGTTCCTTTTGACCATGAGCATCTATGAATCTTGAGTGCTTTCTTCCCCTTAAGGATTGGATGTCAACCTACTGATGAAAAAGGCTGGGCTGACTGGATCACCAGCAGATTTAGTGCTGGCATTTTCTTGCTCCTGCCCCTTAAAATGCAGGGAGGCAGACACCCAACATGGACTGAATAAACTGCTGGCATTCTCAAACAAAACCATCTTCCTCCAGGTTCATTAGGGCAAGTTAAGCATCTACTTTAGAAGCAACAATTGCTCCTGATCCAGTCCTAACATCTGAAATTTAGCTACATCTGCACCTACTGAAATTCATAAAAGTCATTCACTTAAGCATTTGCAAGCAACTGATTATTGGCATTTATTTTTCTGCACACTCCTGTACAACACCAGAAGTCACTGGGGCCAAGACTATGCTTTAACAGTTCCATATAATGCCTCCACTAGTACTGGGGACAAGACAGGCAAGGACAGACTAAGCTGCACAGCAAACTTCTCAGTCAAACTGTATGTAATTCAGTGACAGAAGAGATAAGGAACCTTCCTGTTTTCTCCTTTATGGAACATAGCAGAGAGAACTGAAAGCCTGTAACTTTTATTCAAACACATTCAGCAACAGAACAGACCAGTGGCACTCCCTGAATTTCAGCATTTCATATCCACAGAAAGTAGGAGAAAATAAATCTGAATCCATTAAAAACAACTGAACAAAAGCACTCCATGAACTACCCACTCTAACTCTCCTAGTACACTGTGTTACATTTCTGTGAAACTAGCACCTCTGCCAAATTTAAATGTTCTAAGCAGAAAGATGGTAAAGGTCAAACCCTTCTTGATTAAAGCAGTCTCTGTAAATTTTTATTCAAGACCTGCTTTCCTAGTTCTGACTTGCTTCAAATATAAAAGTCTTAAACTCTGAGACAAGTGTGCAACACTTACTCTCACAGTTGCTTAGAGTTGCACGTTATTTTCTTAAATACTGTATTCACCCTCCAAATGTTGTATTTGAAACATATCTCCCCCACTTTCCTCTCTGAGGCGAGTGTTGCTTTTGTGAGGGTTGTGTAGTTTACTTGGTATTGAAAAACTAATCTCTTCTTTTGCAGGAACTGAAGTACATTTTTCATATTCTGAATGTAGTTTTCATGTTTAAGTGACAGCACAGAATTTGTATCAGAAGAAATAAATTTGACTTTTACACTTTATTTTTTCAAGTCTTACCACACTTGCTGCAGTGGCTTGAAGCGAGCAGATGTGTATCCCACCCAGTAGAAATCAGCTTCCTATTCCACAGCAATAATTCCTTCTTTAAAAATGTTTCTGTACAGCCTGAGTTCAGTATTATAACTCATTTTTAAAACAGGGAAAGGCTACTGAAATAAAATTAGCTGTAGTGGAGAGTGTAACATTTGTGGTGATATGCTCAATCATCACTAATCACAGAACAAATACTGGCAAGCCCTGTTCCCACAGCCATTTCGACTGCTGTGTATACATTGCACCACACCAACATCTCAGCTAAAGCCACTTCCTGACACCGCAGGGCACACTAAAAGTAGCTTAGTATTCAACTGCATGTGTACTACGAGCAGTGTAACTGCTACAACAGAAGACCAACAAGGATGACAAAGCTTGTCAGACAAGCAGAACAGCAGAAAGCAGAGCTGCCATTGGCAACTCTGCAGTGAGACAGCCAGCAGGACCACTTTGGTTTGCAGGTACTATACCAAGGGCACACCATGCACTCAGCTGGACTCTCCCTCACTCTATTCCAGTACTCTATTTCATTGCAGTAGCATGTACTCCAAAGTGAAGAGTAGAGGTTTGTTCCCTTAACTGAGCTCCCTACTGCTGTGTTAACAGTAAAATACCCTGACGACATCTGTTCATTTACAAAGGAAGAACATAAAAGTAGGATACAAGTGCTGCATGAGGAATACAAGATTATTATTTGTTTTATTTGAAGTTGAAGTAGTCAATGTTTTTACTCGTCTTCAAAGAGTGGATTTCACGCAGACATGCTAATTCCTGTACCAAAAAATCACAGGTAAGTAGGAGAATGATATATATGATAAAGCCATATATGATAAATCATGACCTTTTGCAGATTTCACAAAAGCTGTAAATAACATATATAGGATTTAGAGCCAAAAGATGATATGGTAAGAATCCCAGGTATCCAAGCAAAACATCAAATTACTCTATGAATCCATCCAAGAGCTGTATGTTGGGACAGTCTTCTGGCATTGAACTCCTGAAAATGAATCTCATAAGCCTTCAATGTATGTCAAACCCCAACTCTTTACAACCACAGAAGCAAACCTTGCCAGAAAATTCATATTGAATTGAAGGCAGGAGGTACATCAAGACACTGCCTTTGATCTCACCTAGACTATCCTTTATATGCATTGTACAAAAGTTAACTACACCTCTGGTTAATAAAATCCATGGTCTTTCATTAGCAGACATGCATTACTCTCTAGAGATCCTTTACACAGGTAGTCACATCACTAAGTGTTGTCACGGTCACTAAGTCGAATGTCCTTCTATTCCTTAACTAATTTAGTATTTTATAAGCATGATTGCTACTGTACTGCTAACTATACACTACTCTTGATTTCCACTTTTTTTTTCCCTTGTGCCTTTCCAAGAGTGGTCGAAGACTTGGAGACATTCAGCTACTGAAGATTTTTCTGTGCTTTCATTTAATTCTTCAAAGTATAATTCTTTATAAAATTCTTCACATCAGCCTAAGAAAATCTGAAATAGGTTTATTTGCAATATGAGCTTAGGATAGACTAAGCACTTGAATTAATGGTTTTGTCAGCAAGGATGATCTGAGACATTTTTTCTCCTTCCCCTTAAAAGTGGCTGAAGACAGTATATAGCACTCTCATTGCTTCCCATAGGGCTTTAAAAGAAAATCATAAAGGATAAGCAAAGGCATCCTACTTATTCAGTTATTAAATGAACAGCAAGAAAAAAATGCATTTGTGCTTCTAGGTAAACTCCAACTTCTAAATAAACTCCAACTCAAGTTTATTCTTACGTATATTTAGATTTATTTGCTATACATCACTGTGAGCTTATAGTAGTTAAAATCCATTACAGGATTTATTTTTTTGTTGTTGTAATAATCAGTCGTAACTCCACAAAGACAATAATACTGCTGTGGAAGACCAAAGGGGAGAAAAGCCATTTCAATTTATTTACAGTTCCTTATTTTGTAAACATTTACTCTACACATTGTACTAAGTTCTAATAAGGATAAAGAGCTATACATAGAGACAGGAAACAAAGCCCTGTTTTTCTATTCATATTGAGCATTAGCATATTATAGATGAAACATCTGCCCTTTCTCATTACCATAGCAGTAAGCTGTCTTCGAGTAAGTTGGGTTTTTTTAACTTTCCAGAGATGTAAATATTTTGAAATAATATACAACTACATCTACTTAAGCCAACCCATTTGGCTTTTATTCCATTTCTAGAATAATTTAAAGTGCTATAAGCAACCCGTCAATCAACACTTTTCTATAATAACAAAACTACTTTAAACATTAATTTACAAGATAATATACAATGTTTATCTGAAATAGCTGAAATTTCAGCACAAAGTCAGTCACTGTCACACTTAACAGCAATTTTTTTGTTCTTTTTTTTGTTTGTTTTTTTGCAGAACATAGAATAAAAGCTTTGAAACAAACAGTTTTGTTGAGCTGTTATTGCCACATTGGCTTATCAATTTTCCTACAAAAGTGGACAAGAGCTACTGGAACTGTATTCTAGCCTGTCATTTTTCTTTTGAGGTCACATGACAGTAAGTTTGCATATTCCACGAGTCTACTGAATTACAATATTGTCTACCTATAATACATTATGTCATTTTAATCAGAGCTGGTGCTAATTGTAAATTTACAACATAGACCCACTCAAAAACATCACAAATATTTTTTTCTTTGGACAGGAATAAGCTATATTCTTGGAGCTGATGTGCTACACGGCTACAACAGTATAACAGTATATATTGACACTTTATGTTGAAGAAAGATGCATCTGCTTCTGTACTTTTAATGCCCTACTATAGCTACAAATTATTCACTGAGTTTTTCTTGCTTTAGCCTTTTAATTGTGTGGAATTATCATATTCTTACATTCTCTTGCCATTTTATGAGTCCTTGCCATGTAGCTCAGTATCGTCAGTATTTGTCCCAAACCTGCAGATCATTAACAGCATGTGCAAAACACTCTTTAAATACAATCAGCATGCAGTTAGAACACCTATTAACTGACTTGTTTCTAAACATGAACAATAAACAAGACGAGTGGCACTGTTGACTTTGGATATCTTCTAACTTCACCACGTGTGTACTGGGACGTGTTAAGAAGGAATGCTCAGCTTCTCATCCATTTGTGGCACCATGAATAACCCATTGTTGGCCTGAACCAATCCCTGCAGTGCTGCTGCCAAATACCCACACGCAGCTTTCTTAGAGGTTCAGAGAGGGCAACTTCATTCATAGACATAATTTGAATACAAAAATAATAAACTATATTCAATGAAGCAGCCCCCTAGCAGGATTGCAGAGAGGTGTGTGTGGGAAACCTGGGAGGCAACTGTAATATGGATAAGAATTTTACAGACTGCAAGGCTCAAAGTAACTAATGTTAATTTTTAGTCCACATGGTCAATATTTTGTAAAATTGTCTACAGCTTAGAAAAAGTATGACAGTATATTACAGATGTGAGAGCATGAAAAAAGTCTGGTATTTAAAAATAATAACTAATGGCCACACTAAAAACTTTGAAAAAAAAAATCAGAAGTAAAATGCATTATATTGCTCCTAGGGATTTTTAAGCTGCACTGATTCATGTCAGGTTTGGGACAAGAACCTGTAGAAATAGTTAAATACTCATTCAAAAGCCCATATTTCTATGTCTTGAATAATGAAGTCTTCTCGCTTAGAAAGTGTGTGATTCCCAAATGTTTTACATGAATGACTTCTTCCATGGTAGAGATCACCATCGAGCCAAAGAGCAAACTCTCCTCTGCAAGACAGACAATGCAGTTAACCAAAGACTGAGGAAGTAAGCATTAAACCTATCAATGTAATTTTCATTCAAAATTCAGGAATAAGAAGGAATTAAAGAATTCGTTTTTAACACAAGTACCTCATTGCTGTTGATAAATTTTGGGTTTTTTTCACTATTTCACTATTTACTATTAATTTGGGAACATCCTTTTTCAGACATTCTGAAATAAGAAAGCTACCTAAAATTCCTCAGTTTTTCAGCCTCTTCCACTTTTATTAAGAAGATATAATAGTACTCTTATTATATCAGAGAATGTTGATTAAAAAAAGGGGAAACATCCCAGAAGCTTATGCACCTGGGGGGGCAGGGAGGGGGAAACGGGGTGAGACAATGTATAATTTTTGATGACACTGGCATTTATTGGGACAGTTCAGTTTCAATTCTGCCCTCTTCTAGTGATGCCTAATTTTCACATTTACATACTTTCAGAATCACAATATCTTGTGTCCATTCTGAATAGAGCAATACACACATGCAAATTGAGCATGGAAGGCATCATAATCTTGCAGGGCTGAAACTTTATGCCACACTACGCTTAAGACAGACCTTCCTGTTTAAGTTTCTTCAACATCAGAAGCTGAACACCTGACAAACTAAAGCTTTCTTGGCTGGTGACTATTGAGTCCTGAGCTCTCAAACTGAAATAAACTCCAATTTCTCCTCCTCAAAGGTGTTCAAACAAACACTTTTAACAGACTAATTATAACTTACCCTCCTCCACCAAAAGCAAGGGAGTCCATGTCTCCTTTAATAAAGAACATGTTGTCTCCTGTCCATTTGAAAACCTAAGAAAAAACCCAAAAAACCAAAACAGACTAGTAAGTAAAAATATCTGAACTTTTTGTTTGGGTGGAAGGGAACCCAAATATCAGTAAACACAGACTATGGGTGGCTAGAGGCCAGTTTAATGAAGTTATCAAGTTTACACAGAAAATTCAGGGAACAGATATTTGCAGATAAAAATTCTCTTAGATTTTACAGTAATTAAAATAGGACCATTTCAAACAGGCCATCTTTGAGCATAGAAACTTCTACAGAATGAAAAATACCAAGAAAATATGCTTAGGCTAGATGATATGCCCTTTAAAAGGATGCAGTTTGTTAATTTTCAGACAGACACCTGGATGAATTTAGAACAGTACAGAAATCTTCAGTACAATGAAAGAGTCGGGTTAAGTATGTTTTCACTATGCAAACACTACCAATTTACTTTGTCCATAAGGGACAAACTAGTATGACAACTTTTTTTGGCCAACTCATAGTATTTTTCAGATTTACTGTTAGATTTGTTCTGTAACTATTTTAGGATAATGCACATGGCAGGAGGGAAGGAGGGAAGGAGAGTAAGAGCACACAAAGTTATTACTACTTACCTCAAAATCTGGAGAAAAAGTGAACATAAATGTCTCCCCAGTGCCATAAAAGCCATCACTCACTTTAAATGGTTCAGATGCTAGTGCACCAAAAACCTGTAGCAAAAACACATAAGAGCAAGAGAAACTTCAGAGAAACTACACACCATCTGAGAATCTCTAATAATAGCAAGATAAGCAAATTAGATTGTAAATGTTGAAATTCACTTCAGGATGAGCCTTATGGTGTTATCATGGTTCTGAGTGTATTGAGATATGGTACAGTGCTTTGTGGTACAATAAAAAGGTAAGAGGACTTTCTCAATAAAAAGTGAACAGATCAAGAAAAAAGCCCACACTAATGGATAAAAACTAAACTCAGAAAACTCTCAGGTAGAATGTATACATATTTAAAATTTCTTAGACAACTCCTATTCCACTTGACCTAAGCCATTTTCAGCAAGTTCCCAGTTGTAACTGCGTTATTTTTCATGTAATTTATTCATTCCAATCCAAGTAACAGGTAAGCACTGGTTACCCTGTCTTACAACAGAGACAGATTTTAACAGGAGGACAGGATGCCATCCGGAGGGACCTGGACAAACTTGAGAACTGGGCCCATGTGCACCTCATGAAGTTCAGCAAGTTCAAGTGAAAGGTCCTGTACCTGGGTCAGGGCAATTCCAAACTTAAGTACAGACTTGGAGATGAACTCACTTGAGAACAGTCCTGCAGCAGACAACTTTCATCTTGCAGATAAAAGACTGGACATGAGCCAGCATGTGCTCACATTTTGTTGAATTCAAGAATTAATCTCTTGCAATAGCAGGTATTTGATGTACTGTACATTTTAGAAGTCACTGCTAAGACTTGATTGTTACAGACCAGACAAAAGGTAGGACTTACATACCAAACTTCCTTAAAGGCACAACACTTACAGAAGCTTCCTCACATTATTACTAATACTTTATTTCTTTATATTATCTTTAAGAACAAAGCACCACTACACTGACAAGTTCCTTGTCACAACACAAAATTGTTCCTTTACTTCAGTTAGGAGAATTACCTTTGAGTATACATTTGACCAATATTTATACTCTAAAAATATGATTCTCTGGAAGAATTTTTAAACTTACTCAACGAGGTGATGAAGTAAAGTATCACAGCCAGCTAAAGGTGCTCACTTTTCAGAGACCTGTATCGGTTTCAGCTGTTAAACAGCAAATTCAGTCTAAAATCTCAAAGATCTATGAACTGAGGTACAAGTTTCTGTACTCTTGTTTTAATGCGAGGTTACAGGAAAATGAGCCCAAACTCTTTTTTTCAGAGACATCTATTTCATTCAACATCTAGAATCAAACACTGGCAATATATTTCTCTATTATCCCACAGTCTCAATGTCAAGAACAGGCTTGAGAGAGAAAGAAACTATTACATTCTAGCTTTCTGGAGAAATCAGACCAAAATAAGTGAATTGATTGTTTTCCTGTTAGTTTCCAGAAGGTTTCCTTTTTCCTGTGTATTTTTTATATAAGGTAGGCTTGAGATGTTATCAAGACATCAAGTGTTATCAATTTGAATTTTAAGACAGTATTTCATTTTTAGCTGATCTTTACTACCTGTTC
This sequence comes from Manacus vitellinus, assembly GCF_001715985.3. Classification (NCBI taxonomy): domain Eukaryota; kingdom Metazoa; phylum Chordata; class Aves; order Passeriformes; family Pipridae; genus Manacus; species Manacus vitellinus. Next base: position 17,721,396 of record NW_021939396.1, read on the forward strand.
CACTACCTGTAACTGTTAAGGTTAAAAATTAAGGATGAAAGAGTCAGAAAGAACTTATAATTGCTCTAGTCCATTATACCTATTGCATATTTTATTGTCTCTGTACATGTAAGCTCTAAAATGCATCATGAGACATTTTTTCCTTTTTGTGATTACAAGCATCTGGGCAGTAGACTAGACTTCAGAAAACAGGGTGTTAGCTTTTCTCTCTCAACTATTTTCTCAGCCTATGAGTTGTTTTCCATCTTATTCTCTCTCCCCTATTTGGCTGGCAAGGGGAGCGATAAAGCAACTTGGTGGGCACCTGGCATCCAGCCAAGGTCAGCCCACCACATGACTTTAGACTGTACTTACTGTATGCAGATAATTGAACTTAAATAGAACATCTTTTAGTGTAAAAATCCATACTAAATTCAAATTAAGAAAGTTTGATCAATGAACATAAAATCGGCTAAGTAAAACTCCATGTTTAAATAACTACATGAATATTTTCCAGCAATAGGAAGTCACTGAACCCTTCAAATTATTTCTTAGTCCTCATCTGAGTCTCTGTACCCTAACTTCTTTTAACAGCTCAAGTCATTCTTTGAATAACTCTGCAGCAACTATGGTAGCTAAGCTACATTCAGGTAGTTAAGACATGTCTTACTTCAGCCCTCAGGGCTGACACTACATCTAGTAAGTAAGTATAAGTAAAAAAGATAAAATAAGTGTAATGTTTCATTAACAATTTATATTCCTTGAGAGGAAATAACCTTTCATTAAAATAACAGAGTTGTGCCAAACCTAAACTATCTCAGTTCAGCCTCTACACAGGTATGAGCTTTTCACACAACACTTATTCCGATGTTTGCCTCTGATCATCTCAGGACTGTTATTTGTACAATCAGTAAAACACAAAACTAGTACATTCTAACTATAGAGAAAATCTTGCATATTTTACTCAAGAGCCTCTGAAGCTTTATTTCTAATTATGGAATAAACTATGCTATAAAGAACCTCAGAGGGTCTCTCATAGTTTCCTACTCAATGGAGGACCGATTATAAAGCTATAATTAGGCTGATTCAGTCTTGCCCAGTTCAGCTTCGAGTACCTCCAGGAATCAGGATTCTACACCCTCTCTATGCTTCAAACTGAGTCTTCAAAGATCACATGTTGCTGTAAGTAACAATAAAAGATAAAACTTTGCAGAAAAAGAGTAATTTGCTTCCCACCGGTTATTTTAGTTCTTGAGAAGTGATGTTTATAGGATTTCTCTATGAGATCAGATTGTTGTGGTTAGATACTAGGGTGGATAACTAAAATTCCCAAGTTCTAGGCTCCATGTCTGACACTTCTGCAGTGTATACAATAAAATCTGAAGAACAACTAATTATCAAACTAGACAGTCCTTGGGGTGATTAACTGCATTAATTCCACTTCTAAACCACCACTTGTTTAGTGACTCATGTTCACGAATTAAGTGCCAATTTCTTTTTAAATAGCTGTCAGGGTAGACACCAGATCTCAGTGTCCTCACTAACAGAAGCACATACCAATAGATAGACACAGTCCATAACTATTGTAATGAGGTATCTATAGATTTTATGGACACCTTTATTAGAGGATCTCCAAGAATTGACTGGAGCAGGCAATTTAGGTGGCTTTAAGATTCTAAATTCCAACTAGGCAATGTTCAGCTTTTTAATAGTTAAAGCTTTAATTTGTGAAAATTCAGTGTTTTGGCTGGATTTTTTTTTAAAAAATAGCTGTTTAATTAAAATTGCGAATAGATTTGAAAAAGAAATCAAGACTGGAGAAGATTCTGGAGTATAGGTTGAGGCTTAGCAGCCTTTAATGAAACACAGTATGAGAAGTTACAAGATACGCTTGCTCTTACTTAACCTATTATCAACATAAGAAAAATAAGGAATCTTCATAAACAAAGAACAGTGCCTCAGAGGTTGCAGTCTAGGAAATAAATTAATTCTAGTTTAAAAGAAAAGTACTTCAGCTAAGGATATGACAAAACCAGTATCTTTCATTAACATAGAAGCTACAGAGTGGGCAGAACAAAGAATGCTAAAGAAGACTGATGAGGTAAGTTCAGCAAATGTCAAGAAACTACCTTGTCATAATTTTGTCATTCTTCAAAAAGGCTGAATCTCATTTGGGATCTTCTCTGAACTAGATAGCTTAGAAAAACATTGGTGATCTTGGAGCACAGGATATGAATAAACACCTGTTCTCTAAAAACACATTCTGGCAGGGAATAATAGTATTTATGTTAGCATACTGCTAGTGAAATATTTCTGGACAAATTCTTCTATAAAAAAGTACTCAGATTCTTTTTCAGTCATGGAAAGCAGTTTTATAGGACTATCTGCGAGGAAGATACAAGATATTAAAGATAAGTTGACCTCTTTCAAAAAAACCTTAGATAGATTAATTATCCTAATTACCAAAGGGCACAGTATGCTTCCAGTATCTTATTCTTCATGACTGTAGATCTTTACATGAAGAGAAGAAAGACTATGCTAAATTTCGATAGGTTTTGAACAGAAAGATAGTGTAATTTGTTTCATGCCATCAAATGCAAACACACTTTGCAAAAATTGCATGAGACAGAACTACTGAAAACACCACTCTCACTGCACTGTCAAAGGAATGAGCACATAAAAGTTGCCTAAACCATTCTGCTTACTAAATAGACACGGATGTCCTACACTCTTGAGAGGAACTGAGGTAAGATTTGGCATACACTGTGAAATATAAGTTCAGTGGCTACTGGACCCAAAAGTCCAAGGAATACTTTCATACACATTCCTAGGTATGAGACTGTAAGATAAGATTCATCAAGGTTTGTTTCATGAAAAAAAAAAAGTTATGACATGTCTATAAACTCCCTGTTTTGACTGGGCAGCCATGACACTTTTTGAACATGTAAGCTGAGGTACTCGTATGTAGAAGATTATATGAATAGTTTCAGCAACAGAACAATACTACGTAGGGGTGGAAAGACACCCCTATTAGACAAGGGACATTTTCTTTTTAGGTCAGATAATCAGGTACTAGGAAGCAGGTATCTTACTAATTTATCTTAAGAAGCTAAATAACGGAATTGGAGAAGCTACCATTTAAGAGGCTGATGAGTATGTTGAGATATGTCAAATTTATTCAATAGTTTTTATCTTCAAGATTAAGAAGTAAATGAAGAAAAAACTCCTTTTTAAAGAACTTCTGGGAAAGAGCAGAAAGAGAGCTTTCTGCTCTACTAGCAGAAATTTAGAAGGGATTTTTCTTGTTAAGAGACCCCTGAGGCAGGAAACAAGGAAAAAATGAAGTTGTGACTTGAATAAGAAAACATACCCTTCATTTACAGTTTTCAGAGCCCCTGAATGACATGAGCCCATGCTTCCTGAAAATAAAAACAGTGGTTACCAAATTGGGACAAGTAAGTGCTACAGATTTTACAGTGATTCTGTCAACTTTTCATAACGACAGTAACTTGCTTCCACAAGAGAGTACAGAAGTTTCAGAGAAGGAATCAAAGTCTCATACTGCCTGCAGTGTTTACCTGTTACTAGAATACTTAAGAGGGGATGTTTGCTACTCAAATGGTGAGATGTGAGCCACTTTCTGAAATTCGTACCCCAGTCAAAGGAAAATAGAGCACAACTACAGAGACTCAAGAAAAAAAAATTAATAATGCAACAAAGATACTATAGCCCTTGAAAGGGAGAGAGATGTTGGCTGCAGCCACAGAACATACCAAGAAGCACTGCCCACAGCTGGCAGTGACATTCCAACTCAACAGGATCTTCCAGTATAAGAAAGTTTTAGAGACTGTATTTCTTGTGGCTTAAGTGCATTAAAAAAAATTAAATTCTTTAACTGGGTATTACAAGACTCATGCATTACAACAGTGAACTTGTATCATTAAAGTATTTCCTAGACATGTAGTATGTCAGAGGCTTGCTTAACAGTGAAACATATTTCTAAGGAAAAAAACCTGCTTGATACACACAATTTTATCTCCCACAATGGACTGAAGTGTCAGCTTTGTACTTCTCAAACATTTTTCTTGATGGGTCCCCTACTTCCACACAAACATTTTCCTACCTGTCCATCACTGTCTTTGATAACCAACAGCACAGGTGTGTCTAATCCCGTCATTGTTCGATACAAAGTCTTCAAGCTCATGCCATGCTTCGCAGTACTGTAGACAAGAGTCCATGGATAGCCAATAGTCCGTGGTGGAAGAGACTTTGTGAGCTATTAACAAGAAAATGACAACCCTTTATTTAACATACCTTTTACATTTAAGAATGTATTACATGTAAATGAAAGCATATTCTGTTCTTCTGAACTGCTTATAAGTGGCCTTAAAAGCTAAGACTAAACCTGAAGTTTCATATGTGTATTTTCTACTTTTGGTCACTCACACAAGTTTCTTTTCCTACATTTACCAGTGACCTGCAGAAGAATCATTTATCAAGTGAAGTACATGTCTTTGTTAAGGTATCTAAAAGGTTTATCCAAGGACAGTAAAACCACAATTATTGTTACATAACAATACTGCATGTCCCATCAATGTCTCAGCATTGGGTTACTACATCACTCAAGTCAGCAGGTAACAAGCTGAAGGGTAAATGTTACTTGCTGTCCTCTTCCTGTGCCTTTTAATCCAAAACTTCATTATAAATGTTTTAAATGAGATGACTTCGGACTGTACAGTAAAAACTGCAGTGAAAGCCATGATGTTTTCAAGAAGGAATGAAAGAGGGGCAAAAACACAGGCAAGAAGTGTCATGGTGTATTGAAAGTTAGGATTAAAAAAAAAAAGGAAGTATTTTAGCGATGAATCATGCTCTGCTTAGACACTTAGACATGTACAGGTCAGATGGGATCCACCCAAGGAAATAGACAGCTGGAAAAAGTGCTCACTGATCCAGTTCCTACCATTTGCCAGTAGTCCAGGTTAACTGGGGAGGTCCCACTTAGCAAATGTGGTGCCTATTTACAAGATGGGCAGTAAGGAAGATCCCTACAGGATCTACTACAGGCCTGTCAGTCTGACCTTGGTGCCTGGGAAGGTCATGGAACAGATCATCTTGAGTGCCACCAGCATGTGCAACACAACTAGAGATCAGGCCTAGCCAGTGTGGGTTCATGAAAAGCAGATCCTGCTTGACCAACCTGATCTTCTATGACAAGGTGACCTGCTTGATGGATGAGGGAAAGGTTGTGGATGTTGTCCACATGGACTTTAATAAAGCCTTTCACACCATTTCCCACAGCAGTCTCCTGGAGAAACTGACTGCTTATGGTTTAGACAGGTGCCCTGTTCGCTGGGTAAAAAACTGGTTGGATAGCCAAGCCCAGAGACTGGTGGTGAATGGAGTTAAAGCCAGTTAGTGGCTGGTCATTAGTGGTGTTCCCCAGCACTCAGTACTGGAGCCAGTCCCGCTTAATATCTTTATCAATGATGTGGATGAGGGGATTGAGTGCATCCTCAGCTTGCAGATGACAAATTGGGCAGGACTGTTGATCTGCTGGAGAGTAGGAAGGATCTGTAGAGGGATCTGGACAGGTTGGACTGCTGGACCAAGGCCAACAGTATGAGGTTCAACAAGGCAAAGTGCAGGGTTCCTGCACTTGGCTCACAACCACCCCATGCAATGCTAAAGACTAGGGAAAGAGTGGCTGGAAAGCAGCCCAGAGGAGAAGGACCTGAAGGTGCTGTTTGACAGATGGCTGAGCATGAGCCAGCAGTGTGCCCAAGTGGACAAGAACGGCATCCTGATATGGCCATTGGTGAGGTTGTGGCTTGAGTACTGCAAGCTGTTCTGGGTCTCTCATTGCAAGAAAAACATTGAGGTGTTGGATTGTGTCCAAAGAAGGGCAGTGAAGCTGATGAAGTATCTGCAACACTGGTATTATTACGAGAGGACTGAGGGAGTTGGAGTTGTTTAGCCTGAAAAAAGGGAGGCTCAGAGGGAACTCGCTCTCCACAACTATTACCACCTGAAAATAGATTGTAGTGAGGTGGCAGTTGATCTTTTCCCTCAGGTAACAAGTAAAAGGACAAGAGAAAGTGTCTTCGAGTTGTGCCATCAGAGGTTTGGATTGGATCTTAGGAAAGACTTCTTCAGTGAAAGGGTTGTCAAGCGTTGGAACAGGCTGCCCAAGGAAGTGGTTGAGTCACTACTCCTGGAGGTATTTAAAGGATGCTTAACATGTGGCACTTAGGGACATGGTTTAGTGGTCCACTTGGCAGTGCTGGGTTATTGGTCAGACTCAGTGATCTTAACATCTTTTCTAACATACACAATTTATTTTCTTTTATTTAACATCACACAAGGTCTTCCTACTGGTGTGTTTTACACTACAGTCATACAATTTGTGATACATTAACATATAGGAGTAAAAAATGACATATCTAAGTTAATACCTTTTCAATTTGTTCTGGCTGTAGTAATTCACTTGGATCGCTAAGATTTGGCCGGAATGCTTCAGGCTCCAGGTCTGTTTTGATATTTGTTACCTGTTTTGAATTGATATCTTCTCTTGTTGTTATCTACAAAAAGAACAGCAAGAAAGTAAGTATTTGCCATTCTATTAGCAGGAAAGATAAACTTCACAGGTTTAAAATCATGCAGTTATCAAGTTAGTTAGGCAAGTCCTTCAAAAGTTAAGAAATCCGATAGGTTTGATCTGAGCAAGACTGCCACTGCTTCCGATAGCAAGCTGGTACACAACTATATACCAATAATACCAGACACCTACTGAGAAGAAAGCTATGGTTTTATGCTAAAACAACAAAACAAACAGTTCCCATACACAGTTGATGGGTTTCAAATGCTTTTCAGAAGTTACCTTACATAGTTCTTGCATTTTAATACTAACATAGCATTCTAAGTGTAATTAAAAAAAAAACAAACAAACAAAAAAAGGAATTAAAGCTTAAAAACTGACATTTTTCAATAGTTTCCGAATGAATACTCTTTCAGAGTACTTAAGAAATTTATCAGATATGCAGTAGACATCTGGAGAGACTGCTGTTACGTATTTTGAGCAAACCATTTGAATGGAGCCTTTGAAGTATTGCTGCTCCATGAACTGATCTGCCAGAGCACTTATGGGAATCAAAGAAGGAAGAATTGAGGGTGGGGAAGGGAAAGCAGCAATAATACTTAAGCTGCGTAGTGAGCTTTGAAGTCTGCAAAGATGCATTATGCACAAGGGTCCTGCAGTAGTGTAAAATATGTGACCTATACATCTACCCTATTGAGTTGTTGTAGATACCATTTAGTGGAGGTGGCAGAAGGCCATAAAATTCCTCATCAGATATAGTTCACAACAGCTTCTTACCCCAGCTGACATTCACTGGCACTTTCATATTATAGTGCCATGTCTTGATAACTAGAATAGCTGAGATCCAAACAGGTTTCCTTCTATAAATCTTGCTGCAGGGATATTTAAACCTTATTAGGGATAGTGAAATATGACAGAGGAGTAGGACAAAATGAAGAAGTTAAGAAGATAAGTCACTGCAGCAAGACTTATTAAAATGTTGAGAGATTTGCTAAAGGAAAAAAAAAATCTTAACAACAATTAGTGCATCTGAATAATTTATCAGCCTAAACAAAGTTTCACTGAAAGCCAGACTGTCCAAATTAGAGCCTGAATCCTGAAAATTTCAAGAAAATACCTGCCAACTCCAGTTTACCACATCCCTCATACTCTAAACATACAGGACACGCCTACAGTATTTCACAATATCACCATGGTAAATTTTGCCAAGCTTTTGTGAACTTGCCTAGTTAAGAAAAGAGAGTCAAATCAAAGAAAACTCTGAAATACAGACAGGAATGTTTAAACAAATACAGCCACCCGAGCAAAAAAAAAAAAGAATATCCCTTTCCTTTCTCTCAATAACTATAAAAAGAGTTGCTATCACAAACTCCTGTTACTTAAAAATAGTCTTACAAAGTCAAAGTATCAAACTATATTCAAACACTTACTGAATTACCGTATTAATTTTTAACTCAAGAAAAGGTGCACTTTAAGCATTGCACTAGCAATAAGGTCATGCCTTCATTTTTTCAATAGAAGGTAAAAAACATTTCCAATGTAAATATGCAATTATCCATATAGCTTCATATGCAAAAAGATGACCTACATGCTGCATTATAGAGTGTTATCTCTAAAATGTTATTTCATAGTCCAAATCTTTTCCACTTTAAAAGCCTTTCATCCATCATATGCTACTGCTTCAACTCCAGACAAGTTCAGCATTGTTCAACTGTACAGCAGAAAAACTTATCAGAATTAAAGAATAACAACGGGAATAAAAGGCCACCATGCAAAACAAAAACATGAATAATTTGGCCTCAAGTGGCACGGGGGATCATGGGTTTTCTGTTCAGTTTTTTTTGTTTGGGTGTTTTTGTGTTTGTTTGGGGTTTTGTTTTTGTTTTGTTTTTTGCCTTTTTCATTATTATTATAGTAAAGCACTTTTCTTCTAGGAAGAACACTGCTTTGTAGAACCAGTCAAAGAGCGTCTGTTCAAAAGTATCTGTTTGACAGAAAGCTGTGTAGCTTCAAAACTTACAGATTTATTTCCCACCAAACTCTGACAGAACAAACTGACCTATAGTCAGATTCCAGGGGCTTCCAAGATTAGTAACTGTCACACAGTCTCCAACACAGCTGGGACCACAACTCTCAAATGGCCTCAGAACAGGCAGTTTATAGGCAGCAACCAATCCCATCAGATTTTTAAAGCCTAAATCTCAAGCTTGGGCATTCTAGGTGAAAGATATTTGGGGAGGAGCTCTTGTACTTTCAGGATATTAATACAGGGATTCTCCACCACCGCTTGTCAAAAACAGAACAGTTCTGTTTTCAAGAGGAAATTTTCTTTTTTTTTTTTAAATTTCTGATTTTCCTATACAAGTAGAAGTGCAGCTTTTTGGTTCATGGCTTATGCTCATTATTGATCTCTGTAACTGTACTACTTACAAAACATTTTAAAGCAATAACTACCAATTATTAAATCAACAGAAATAACAGAGCTAATAAAATGTTTTCTTTTGTGTAATTACATAATAGGTAAAAAAAAGTCAAGATCACAGAAAAAAAAAAAAAACAGAACAGAACTTTTTACAGTTTCAGTGGGCAACTACTACAGGAGAACTAAGTACTCAGTGCTTCTAAGGAGGTTTAAGGGAGGTCTACGCTATGCTTTCCATCAGTAAGTTATGTTAGTTGCTGTGTACATCATACAATTTTATAACTGTCAAAAAACTAAGAAACACCTAAAGAGAATGCAAATAATAGTTTCAGTTCATATCCATAGACCTTTGAAAATCCAAACTGCTTTCAAAGTACTGTTTTGTGTGTATGTGTATGACCTTTGCCATGCTGAATTGCCTCAGTTACCTGCTTTTATAGTAGGAAAAATACTTACCTATTCCACAGAAGTTGTGAAGCTTCATACTTGCCAAGTACTGTGAGATTCTTGATGAAAGATTCCTATATAAAATTAAACACCCATGCAACAAGGTTTTGGATTCTTTACCTGTTTTGCATTCTTTTTAGGAAAGCTTCTATCTAACACAACACACCATTCTAAAGTGGAAGTTAAAACACAACACTGCAAGTCAAGCAGTACTGAGAACAAATTTTCAAATTCTAACAGAAAATTCCTGTGTGAAAAAGGTGGAAGTAGTAATTTCGTCATAAAATTACTGATTCCATCATAGCATTGCACAATTAAATACATCCAAAACAAAGGAATTTTCTGCTGGATCCTTGTAGTGCTGTAGACAAGACAAACCCACTGAGTGCGGGACTTGCCCTGATCCAAGACACTACAAAGAAAGGTGTTTTAGTATCTGGAGATGGGGTTTAAACTACTGAAGAGGGCACCTGGAGACGTCTGCAGAGTGTGCGCAGTTCTTCGCTATTTAGAGCATCGATCCTGCGGTGATACTCAGCCACTGACACTACCTGAATATGGAGACAGGAAGACAATAATTCCACTGACAGTTGAAGAAAAGTAAAAAGGTATGAAAGAAAAAATTGGAGGAGAATGGAGGGAAAATGTGCAATGACAACAAACAAACAAGAAGGGCTAAAAGATGTTTGTTTCTGCAAGGACAATGCACGTGTAGGTGATTTTAGACATATGAGTACACACAGCAAGATTACAAAAACACTGAGGGCACTAGCAGTCAGATATATCTCACTGCTCTAGGACAAATACAGAACTGATAGAGGAGTGCACAAAGTTACCAAAATCAGGATGCTAAATTAAAAGTCAATCTGAGTTGCATGCCTTAACCCAAACTCTTCAGCCCAAAGTCCTCTCAGACATTCTTTACACCCAGATTAATGAACCCTGTGAACCTGGTTTGCTTTCCTTGAGGAAGACTAGAAGCAAACCTCAGGCTTCTCAGCAAGTTCTGACTTTTCTATCTGGCAGTGAAGACACAGTTAAAGACAATGTAGCAGGACTACAGTTCAATAATATCCCAATATCACGTCACAATATCTTTATCCTGGACTTTCTATTCCCCTCCAAAGCTTCAGGAGTTGCTCATCTGTCAACGCATTCACTCCAAATGGCATCTCCACTTTGGCGGGAGGTGTATCCCCAGAAAGTCTTCAGTCAGAAAGCTCTAGAACATGCTGCTCTGGTGCAACAAGCTGGCTAAAGGACTACAACAGTAATTTTGATGTAACTAGAGCAAATAATGTGATTTTGAGAACAACTCAAAATCATCATTTGTATGAAAGCATCTTAAAACAGCTGGTGGAGAGATTAAATGGATGTCCCATGTAGTAAGAGTGTATTAAAAACTTCTAGAGCCTACCACAGTGCAAAGGAAGACAACCACAAGTCCAGCAGCTCCCCATCTACCTGCCCTTACTACAAGGAGTTTGGCCAGATACTCGCCACTGTCCTGAGTACAGAGCCCACAGTCACGCATGACTGGCTCTTGAGCAGCGATGGTTCACTTTACCCCATGCAACTGCAAGGCAAGGAAAAAGGAATACTTGTGACACCCAGTTTTAATACTGCATAATCTGCAATTACTAGCACTCAATTTATTTCCATAATTTTTCTACTGTTCTCTTAAAAAAGATCAGGAAAATTGTTGGAAATGGTAGCGGTTTGTGCATTCTCAGAGTCAAGCAGCTATATTCAAAACTTTAACAATATTCCACTGAAACGTATGAGTGTAGTTTTATCCTTTTACTTGCTGTGACAGTTCATTGCAAATTACATTGTTCACACCAGCAACTTATGATTGTAAGCCTGAAAAGCAGTAATGTGAGGACCCCTTAGTCTTGTTGCTTCTTTAAGCTCAGTCTGTACGACATGCAAGGCAGTAGTTAACTTACAATGAGCCATAAATATGTGGTTACTTAAAGATTCTTGAAAAAAAAAAAATCTCAGAATCCCTGACACCATTATATAGTTGCTGTTTCACACAGTGAAATGCAAGCAAGCTCTGTAGGCTTTGCCTTTGAGCTGTCAACTGCATCCTCAGTCACCATCCTGCACGTGGGAACTGCTTATGAACCCTTTTGCTCAGTGACTGAGATCTGACAGACCTTTTCATATGCCAGGGAGGTGCCTCATATTTCCTGTTTGAGAAACATAAATACCTATCCAATAACTTTTTGGCATACTGAACTTGTTTCACACTCACGTTCCATCTCTTTCAAGAACAAAAGCCTGCAAAATGGAAGACTATTGGTATGCAATGACAAAGATCATACAAATCATGTCATAGAATGTCAAACTAGCCATAGAAAAATTACAAGAGAGGAATCCACCCTCTCAAACCCAGTGCATATTTTCAGTATACAGTCCATACTAAATTCAGTGAGTAAACCACAAGAAACTGTTTCAAGGTTATCCACTCATCACTGAACAAGGCTTTGAGTACCTTAAGATACCTCAACAGTTCAGATACTGTACCTGGTTTTTTATAGAGTGCCTACAGTTTAGGTCAACATGCTTTATTTTTGCTTTGCAGTGAAGATTATGTACTTCATGATTAAAATAGTTACACAACCTTAAAGTCATGTATGTCTAAGTTTACTAGAAACTACCTTCTACAGGAATTGGTTGAGATACATCTTGAAAACAGCCAGCATTTTGTCACTGCCCGGCTTGAAAGCACCATTTTAAAATGTCAGTAGGGACATTAGAAGTTTATTCTCTTTTATAATCTGGTTTAATTCATAATCTATTTATGCTGTTTCCTCTTCCATCAAGATTTCTTCATGTTCCTTCCTTATAGTCATCTTAATTTTCTATTCTACTTCACCAAGCTAAAGAAAAGTGTTTTCTCCCCTCTTCTCCCCCACACCCAGCACTCATGAGTTGTCTGTTCTGATCATTCCAGGAGCTTCTACCACCTCATTCTACTTTGAACTTTTATTCTCAAACACAGAACTTAGTTTTTCATACAGTATTAGATTTAACTATAGTAGCCTTGCAATCAAATCAGTTACCCATCAAATGTGTGAAGAACAAAGCTGAAAAACCGGCTGGACCACTGGGCCCCAAGGATTGATGTTCATCAACAGTTAAGAACTGGAACAGGTTTCTCAGGAAGGCTGCAGTATCTCTACCCTTGGAGGCTTTCAAAATTTGACTGAGCCAGGTCCAGAGCCAACCTTGACAAGTTCTTACAATTAAGTCCTTAAAGTATAGAAAAAGCTTTCTAAATTCTAATATAGTTCGTATCTTTACACATAAATTGCCAAATTGCCTAAAATTGTAGTAATCTAAGTATTCTGCCCAGGAATAAAATGCAGGTCTGTCTGTATGAGTTCGCTATGTGCTTTATTTGTTGCACTCTCTTTACTATGCTGTATCAGCATCCAGTTTTCTTCACATCCAAAGCTACTTTTTGAGGATCAGAAACTGTTCCTGAAGCACCTACCCTTTGTTCTCCCTCTAGTTATTTTCTCTTCAAAAAGAATGCAGGAGGAGAGAAAACCAGCTAAACCTCTTGTGGTTAATCTGGGCACTGGCTGGAATAGACCAAAACAAATAATGTGTACAGCTAGGATATTAGTGTGCTTAGGGCAAAAAGGGTTTTTTGCTGAGGCACTTGAAACTGTCTACCACAGGACAACTCCCAAGTTTGTAAAGACATGGAATATATCCTTAAGACATCTAATACTACCTGTTCTATTCATAACAGCAGCATTGATGAGAAAACATGGGATGAGTCCTATGACTCTTTCAGTTGGACTCCCCACACCATGTATATGTGAGTTAATCACCTAGCAGAACACACATTAGTTTTATTATTTAATGAATTAAGGATTCTCCTTTTGGAGAAACTCATGTTTCTAAACTTTGTTTTTCTGAAAATATGTAAAGAGTACTGAACTCTTACAAGCTACACTGGCATATGCAGTGAACAAAACAGAAACCAAAATTCTGAATATGGAACTTTTCTGTCCTTCAACAACATATGAAAATACAGTTAAAATTGTTTGACGTTTGATCAGCCCTTTCAGCCACTGGCCATATCATTCTGCCACAGGCAGATGTGAAAATGAAAACTTTTTACACCAGTGAGGGATTCCTCAGTTTAACAAAGCCACAAGAGACACACCTCCCCCAGTGTCTGTTTGCTAACAGGGAGGTTCAATTGCTGCCCTCAAAACAAACACAGTTAAACTTTCACAGTTAACAAATAGCTGAAATTGTCTCCACCGAGAAAGGGAGGGTCTTATCAGAGCTGAACAGTGCTTCTGAAAGATAAGAATGGGTAAAGTTTAACGGTAAAAGTGGCTCTCTTACACGTAAGAGTGCAACTCTGAATATGAAATAAAAAACAAGTATTAAGAAAGAATGAAAGCTGAGCAATTTTACTTTGGATCTTCATACATCGGTGTAAAATCAAGTGAACTGTAAGCTTCATGAACGTAAATTCTTGAGATTTAGAAAAAGTTTCACTCTTAAAATTCCAGGACACTTAATTTAAAAAAAAAAAAAAAAGCCAATGTAATTTTATCAGGCCACTTACAAAGTTACCTCAAAGTATCAGTCCATCTCTCCAATTTATCAATGAACAGGGAGGGGGAAGAAAGGATCAAACATTTTCTGAAGTCTGTAAATACCTTCTGATAAAAACAAAAGGTACGTTTGTGAACCAAATGCTGCTGTGAATATTTTAAGAGAAAACACTAGCTCTATTTTTCAGACAAATTTAGTTTCCTCCCAAAATCAGTTACACACTGCTTGAGAGAAAACAATAACAAAGAAGCAGACCCCTCCATCACAAATATGATTTGAGACATATTGATTACATCACGATGATGCATTAATACATGGGGCTTACCACACCAGATAAACAGTTACAGGTATAATTTGAAAAAACCCAACCAAACAACAACCTACAACTAATTTAATTTGATTAATCTTTAATCAGTGTGGCTACAAAGCTATCCATTTACTGTCTTGTGTGGTTTTCAGCTCCCTATCACACTACTGGTAACAGGGAAAGTGTTAGGACTTAAAGAACTTGCAGCAAATTGTCTCAAAACACTGTCAAAAAGAAACTCCCATAAGAAAAGCCACCACGATAGAAACTCGAGATAAAAGCAGATGGCAAAAATAGGAACCAGGCCTGGTAAGGCAGATCTAGGTAACCTACCAGAACAAAGATTCCTACCATGGAAAACTGTGAGAAAGGAAAGCACTAATTCCAGGCCTAAATGAAGGTAAAGGTTTGAAATCCACACACTGGACAAAATTCTACTGTGCAAACTGTAGGAAAGAAAACAACTGCTTAGACCCATGCCATCCCACGTTATGGGAACATCTCTGATGCCCCTTGAATATCCAGGACTTGGACTGTATAAAAGTGGTACCCCATAAGCATGACTTGGGGGACCCTCACCCCTGAGTAGACCAGAAGAAGAAGGACCAGCAGGATGCCATCAGAATCCATCTGGTGGTGATATCTTTATCTGTTTACCTAATCTGTATCTCTCTCATTCTTTTTCTCCCTCACCTCCACCCCCTCCCTATTTCTCTCTACCTCATATTTAACGTTCAGTAAAATCCATACTATTGACTTTGGCATATGGCAACTGGATCCTAACAGAAAGGAAGGGACAACAACTAGCCACTTTAAGCAGAGAAGGACCAGAAAACGACAGCAGTCCCCTGGTTTGGCTGGCAGTGTGGTTCTTTCTCTCCTTCAGTGTCTTTAAAGCTGGCCCTCCCAGAACTGTTCTGCACACCAGGCTGTTTTCCAGAGCAGGGACAGAAATGCTGAGTATGTCACATGACAGCAGCATTCTCCCTGTGACCACAATTGTCTTCACAGCTTTGCAAGATGAACTGTTAAGTATCTGCCTCAAAGTGCTCTAAGCCCACAGTAACTGCACCAAACTGTAATTAGCATATATTGAAGATAAAAAATCTGCAATAATCAGAATAAATGAACTTGAGAAGACAGCAATCAAAGCCTGCAGCACACAAAGTGTTACACCCAGTCTGAAAAACTTAATAAGCTATTTTTTCAAGATATGAGAAAACACTCATTTCAGAGATGATAATGCCACCAAGAGAACTAAATTTAACACGGAAAACATCAAGCAGTTTAGGATGTTGGTGTAAAGAACTAAGAACTAGCTTTAAGAAAACTACTTTCTTAATGAGGCAGGTTAGGAAACTGTACTCATTTTGTTCAAAGAAAAAAGATCTGTAGCAACATGACCAATAAAACCCAGTTCCCTTGCAAAATCATTTAAGGAAGTTTCAGCACTAGCAAGCAGAGAACCCAGAGTTTCATTGCTGAAACCACAGCACCTGGTGCCTGACCTCAAGCTGCCACTCCAGGACAAGGCAGATGGAGCAAGGTTACATCTCAGTTCTGATACTCTGCTCTGCAAAGATTCTCTCAGGTTTGACAAGAAAGTGTTACAAGTTATGCTTACAAGTAACTGAATCATAGCCCAGTACGAAAATGTTTTTCTTACTTTAATCAGAAAACAGATCAACTAAGGACCAACTTCAGATTCCACAGATCATTAAAAACATACAAATATAAGCTTCTACTACTCATTTATAACTAACCTTTTTGAATGTTCACCCGCTCCTCTAATTTGACTGCATTTGCAGTGGATATTTCCCAATTATTAAAAATGTAAGCAATATAACACCTAATAAGTCAATGGAAGATCTAGAATCATAGAATGGTCAGGTTTGGAAAGGACCTTAGAGCCCATCTAGCTCCAACTCCCCTGGTATGGGCAGGGAACCTTCCACTAGACCAGGTTACTCAGAGTCCCATCCAATCTGGCTTTGAACACCTCCAGGGATGGGGATTTCACAACTTCTCTGGATAACCTTTTCTGGTGTCTCACCACCCTCACAGTGAAGAATTTCTTCATAGTATCTAATCTAGACCTATCCTCCTGCAGCTTAAGGTCATTCCCCCTTGTCCTATCATTACATGCCCTCCAGCTTTCTTGTAGCTCCTTTAGGCGTTGGGAGGTGCTACAATGTCTTCCCAGAGCCTTCTCTTCTCCAGGTTAAACAGCCACAACTCTCTCACCTTGACTTCACAGAAGAAGTACTCCAGCCCTTAGATCAACTTTGGCTCTCCTCCGGACTCAGTCTAACAGGTCCACATTGGAACACCTAGTTGAGTGTATGATGTATAAACCCCTAAACTACTTAGGACAATGGGTATGGCAAATATCTGTCATCAAGAAAAGGTTCTAGGCTTAGTGATCTGTGTAAGAAAGTACTGGATTGCACTCTGCTTTTTTTATTACTAAAAAACCTCAGATCATTAGTTCACTCATTACTCTAAAACAAAACTTAGTACGGAAAGTTGACTTTCAAAATATTCCTGCAGTGTTATTATTGGATTGATGCAACCTCACACTTCTGATATCCACAGGAAAGAAGTACTAAATTTTTATCCTTTACTTGTAAGTCCTATTATTATATCTCCATAACAGCCAAAGACCTACAGGCATTAGCTTGCCAACTACAGTTAACCAATAAATCAGAACCTCAGAAGTTGTGCAAGGTTTAAATAATTCAAACTGTTAAAACCAACACTGCTTTAATTCCCTTTGCACATTAATATCTTCAGAATATAAAAGCCAAAGATCAGTTTTCATTGGTTTTGTCCCCTTTGGCTACACTGCCTATCCAAGCTCTGCAAAGCAGGGACAAGCATTCCCAAAGAAGGCAATCCACTTTTTGTTCTCTTACATTGTCTGATGTCTTTTGTCTGAAATGCTTTGATAGGAAGAATCATTGCCTGCATTTTTGACATTCTAGAAACCTACTGGCATCTCTTGTATTGCAGTACAATAAAAAGACACAAATACCAAACATTTAATAAAATGTGGGAAGCTAACATTACTGGGGTTTTAAAGGAGGAGCATAATGCACAGATTAGTCACCAAAACCTTGATCTCTTATCCTGGGAAAGTATCAAACCCCTACAACACTTACCCCAAATTAACTCCATCATAAGGAAAAGCCCTTTCAGGTAAATAATCAAAGGCAAATTAGTTGCTTGAAGCTAGCAGTCTTGTTTTATTACATCACTCTATTTGGTCCAGCAATTGTTATTTCATGTGAGTTTTCATCCAAATTTCAGAACAACCACTAATGAGAAATTTAGTCAGAAATCTGTACACTTCATATACAGACAGTCTCTTCAATATGCTTCCTACTGTCCTGCATCATTAGATAACACAGAAGTAATTATACCAATACTACTTCCCTCTTTTCTGCAAAAAGGTTACAGTTGCACATTAGCATTATGATCATTAATTGAAGAAAAAACCCGACTTCAAGAAGAGAGTATATCTTGTAGACATAGTAACATTTTAAAAATATTCCCATCTGGTAGATACTTCTTTAGCCTCTTTTTCTGATTTGATTTCTTTTACATGTTAAAATAGCCTGTTCTGTCCCTCTCTCAGGGCAAAGATTATCCACATGGTCTTCTTTAGTTCAACCTCTCCTTAAGAGCTGATAACTATTACTTTTATAAGCATAGTTAGACTCTGGCTAAAGTTAAGGGAAACAATCTAAGGGAAACAATTATAATAAGGGATAATACTACTTTTTTAATTATCTGGGCAAGATATAGCTATTTACTTATGTATATATCTATATGCTAAAACACACATTCTTGATAAACTTCAGATACTTTTTACACTGGTAAATGTTACGTTAAAATAACATTTCAGTTCATTTAGGTATTTTATCTCCATTTTACACTCCACTACCACAGAGGAAAGTTAAGCGCCTATTACTTCAAAAATGTTTGTTAGTTAGGAACACACATTTACAGAACCTTTTGCTGTAAACAAGGCAATTTCATATTTTTCAGTGATCTGGCTACAAATAAAGATAAAAATACTAGATAAAAGAATGAATAAAAAACTGTAAATAAATACAATATGAAAAATAAAAGCCAAAGTCAACAGCACTTTGAAAGAATTAAGTATCAAAACCCAGGAGATCTGTAACTCTTAAAAAAGGCAGTAAAAAGCCTGTCGCAGACAGCATCTAATTGAAAACTATCTTCCAGATTTACCACTGGGTAAAAGCACAAACAAGTATATTGTCAAGATCGTTTCCTCCTTATCCCCAAGATGTTACTGTTTTCTAAGTTCCACTGAAAGTTATTTCCTTTACATACAAATTAAATACTACTGCAAAAGGTCTGTTAGGGAAAAACAACACTAAAAACTCCCACAGTTACTTTCAGAAACTAATGCAAATATAATCTAAACTGCAAAAAGTGGTATTGGTTCTCCCCTCCATTATAAATGTGAGAGTGGGACTACAGCATACTCATCTTCCTGGATTTAGAAGTAGTATCAGACCTTCACACTGTTGAATGACTTCTGAGAAGGTAATGGTAACTCAGGAAATTTATCCTGCTCTAATTAAATGTCAGCGTAAACTCCTCTTCTCAGTATTCAGCTATAAATCACATTTTTGGTGAAAAAATGCAATACTCCAAATGAAAAAAAAAAAAACACCTTAAAACTGCTGCACCCCTTAATGCTCAAAGTAGTTTCTCTCATCTAATGCCAAAGGAATACAGGCAATTAGCTTATGTGCCAAAGGTAACAAAAGTGTGACCCGTCATCCTGTTTACACATCCAAAATTTAGACTTCCAAAAACTGTCTCTGCACCACAACATTTAAAGACTGCAATAACAGAAATGAACACACTACACTGAAAATTACCAGAGCGCATTTACGATTAACTGGCTGGTGCTTCCTTCCCTTCTTCCCATACCAGAGACGAGACATTTCCCTTCTAAAAATAAAATGAGACTAAAAAAAGAAATTAAAAAGAAAAATATCATTCAAGGCTGTTTGCAAGCATTCTCTGTACCTGCTGTCAGTTCCAGGCACAGGCAGAGTCCCACGACACGCTGACAGGATGGTCTGCCAGACGCTCACGTTTGACTGACAAGGCAGGGAACAAATGAGCGACTGTACAGCAGGGGGATGTATCGCAAGTGATGACGGCACCGAAGAAGAAAGGTTTCCTGTGTTCAAGTGTGGTTGCAGAGCACTAGTTTGTTAAAAAGGCTAAAATATTTAAAGATACAGAGCAACTTAATTGTTCTTATACTGAAGAACACAAAAATAATCCCCAAGATCTGCCTGCAATATTCTACTACAGCATAACTCTTCATAAACAAGTTCTAATGGCAACAAATTTGCATTCAATATTTTATTAATAATTTGTCTTCCTTATGTTGACAACTGTATATAAACCCTGTCAGTCATATTTTAGAGTCCAGAATCACTTAGAAAAGTGGTGAGTGAAGATTTAAAATACTACTTGAAAAACAGGTTTTGAAGCATTCAGAAACTGTTATCCCTGCAGCATTTTCATTTTGTAAGCTACAAGAATAAAATGAATCCTTCTGCCTATAAGATAAACTTGCTGTATGGGTTAAATGCTAGTCCTAGCAATAAAGTATTTCTGGAATCATGATT
This sequence comes from Manacus vitellinus, assembly GCF_001715985.3. Taxonomy (NCBI): domain Eukaryota; kingdom Metazoa; phylum Chordata; class Aves; order Passeriformes; family Pipridae; genus Manacus; species Manacus vitellinus. The sequence continues at coordinate 17,741,426 of NW_021939396.1, forward strand.
TAATTTTTTTTCCCTTAAGGAAGAATGTTTATTTAAACTAGCATGTGCAATAGTAAAATGCCTAGCAACCCTTTGAGAATTTCCTTGTAGTAGCACTTGGAGGCTCTCTACCCCACACCCCAAAACAAAAAAGAACAACAACCCCACAGCCCAACCCCTCCCCAAACAAAACAAACAAACCACCAACCAACAAAAACAATCCAAAAAACTCCACACCATCTATGCTCCAAATTCTGCATAAAAGTATTAAATAGGCCAGGGCAGCATCAGGCAGCATCACAACAACATTAAATAATTGCTCACTTGTGCTGTTGCAGTATGATCTAAGAGCCAAGATGTCCAAGCAGAGAAAACCAGAACTAAAACATGTATTTTACTGCAGCCCATGTACTGGAAGAACTCACCTTGCACTAGTACCTACATTCACATGGATAAATTATTTTTCTTTTCAGTAAAACCTTACTCAGGAGCTGGCAGCTCTAAAAGTAAATTTGTCCTAACTTATGAGAACTATTAAGGGGGCAATTTAAAACATTTTTATCACTAGGACATTGAAGTCGGGGTTTAAGAAGTTCAAATATATAATAATACACTAGATACACAGTCAAATCGGGTAAGATTCCAACAATAAACCATATGTCCATTTATGTATTTGGGTTTATTTGGTTTGGTTTGTGTATTTTTTTTTCCAAATAAGTTAACTAATACTGAATTAAAACAAGAACAAAACTGGACAACTTTAAAACTGTTTCAAAGGAGAATTACCATCAATATTAAAAATGAAATACAAGCTACAGACACCACTCCCTCCCCTAGCAAGTCTGGGAAATCTTACAGGAATAGAAAGTATGCAGAAAAATTACTTCAAACTTTCTCTGAACATGAGACCTCTAAGCCAGAAAGCAAAAGCTACAACTAACTCCCCCACAGCCTATTTTAGCAGTCATATTTTCCCCCCGAAGAAAAAAAAAACAAAATCCTCTTTTAACACTTCTCAACATACTGTTTCTCCGAGACTGAGAGAGGAAGAAAAGAGCCTGACCCACTCACCAATGTTTTGTTCTAGAACACTTAAGTTTTTAGCTTCTCTCTAAATAAAACTGGCTTTTCTCAGAACTTCTCAAAAGGATTTTGACGACTTGCTCAAAAGAAAGGAGCAATAACTTCTTTGTTAGATCTGACAACTCACTTTTTCACTTATTTACAGCTGCAAAGTTTAATGGGAATGAGTGCACTAGTAAATTTATCAGACCCCTTTGCAGCCTGTTTTGATGCTCAGTCTTCCAGCTGGTGGGGGCTGCTGCTGCGAGCATCTGCAGCAGGGGGGTAGGAAGCAGGGCAGGAGATCTTGAGCAGCACCGAGAAACAGTGCAACTGTAAAAGTGGCAAAGGTTCTCTCGTGACTGATCTCCTTGAAAGCCCTGTAACACTTCTTTCCAAACAAGTGTAAAGATGTGTTTCTATTAGTCAGAGAAAAAGCCCACATGAGCAATTTGACCCCAGTATCACCCCTTAAAGATGAATAAACTGCCTTTTTATTCTTTTGTGCATTTGTGGATTATACTATTGATCTGTTAATTTGAATCAGAACCTCATATCTTGTTGCAATGAATGTAGACCTTGCCATAAGAGTGCTTGATTACAAGATTCTAGGGAGGAGTACGAGCTCAGACCTGACATGTGCAGAACTAGCAGCAAACACTTGAGAGCATCCACCTATTTGCTACCTAGACAACAGAGCAACAGAAAATGTATCTAATTACACCAAATGATAATCTTGTTATTGTCATTGTTAGTTTGTAACCAAGCTAAAGATCGCTACACAATCAATGTGCATAGTACTTTCAGTAACTGCACTTCACAATATTGTTTCTTCTAATAAACTAATCTGTCTTAAAAAATACTAAAGTAGAGGCAGAGAAAAAGGAGAGTGCCAACAACTAATGAAACGTCTTATTTCCACTCCAAATCAGTTACCTAGTTTACACCTTTTGCCACACCAGACTTCAAGTTATCAGCTGACAAGATCTCATAACCCTGAAACAGGACAGTAAGTATAGTAACTCCCTCCAACTTCAAGGAAGTCTGGAAGTCCAAGAAAGACTGGACAGCGGGTGTGGAAGAGTGTCTTTGCAGCTGGGTAAGATGGCATTATTCTGTTTTACCTAGCAGCTAACAGTGCCCTGATACCACAGTAATAGAAAAGTTGTGATGTTGAATTCTACAATACCTATATTTAATATTCATGCTTTTTGAGCAATATTATATTAGTAAAAACTACTCTATTTCCTGTGCTCCTTCCCTCTCAAGAGAGAGGTTATCCCAGAAGGATATCTGGGGGGGGGGCAGCCTGGGGGGCATAATTACTCAGTTTATGCTATTGATTCCACATGAAGCAGCCCTGTAGGTGACCAGGTTTTGTGACAAAAAGTCACTAGCACGATACACTGAAAATGAGCATCCTCAGGCATCTCCTGAGAAGATTATATATAAGGTATATGCATAAAATAAGATTATTCTCAGAATTTAGTATTCCAATTTCAGAAGCAGCCTTTAAAATTGAGGAAAAACATAAATCATAAGAACCAGACTGTATAACTCAAGTGCCTCAGTGCAATTCATAAGTCATTTGCATTTGTGACAGACAAAAAGAAAGTTTGTTTTTATGCCATTGTATTGGTTTTCCTGGGAACAAACAAATGATAAGCAATTACATTACTTTCATTTTCTGTAGCCTATCTACTTGTTAGAATGCATTTTTAAAAAAGATGACATTGCTATTTAATTACATCTAGCAGGCATTTTATAGGTAGGATTATAATAAAAGCTCCAATCGCCAAAGAGGACAGCAGAAAAAACTGAAAGCTGTCACAAGTAGTGTTTAAAATAGCATCATTTAATACACATTAGTGTAATATGACAGAAAACTCTGGAGTTATAAACTTTGTTATAGTCTTAAAATATTTTTAAATTTAGAGTAGCATTTTACAGCTCCGATAAGAAACATCCTGTAAGCTTACTCCTTTTATTATAATTTTAGAACATAAATTGCCAAGAACTTAAAAATTAGGAAGACATCTAACTTACATGCTCAGACCACCTAAATCATCGTCTCTGGAAGGAATCCTACTACATGAAAGAAAGGCAGTTTCATATTTTGATGCTAAAGCACACAGAAGTCACCTGAATTAAGGTCTGATTCTTACTAAAGATAAACCAGACAAGTTCTATTTGGTACAAAAAGCCTTTCAGATGACTGAGAAACAAGTGCCAAGTTAAGGAATAATGAGATTAGAATGCAGTTGAATTTAAAAAAAATAAAAATAAGGTACAGGCTCCTATGAAAAACTACTACTCTGTCGTCTAGAACAACTGGGTCTTTGTAATGTTGTAGGTGGAGCTAACATGGGATTACAGCTGAGATCTGATTGCTTTCCCCCTTACAGGTATAAAACCCACTAAACATTACAAAAGCTATCTCCAGGGGTATCAATACAACATGCACTAGCACAGTTTTGTAGCTGGCCGATAAAGTTTCCATAAGAAAGGAAGTCTAATTTGAGAAAAGTCATCCTTTGCTTCCTGTCAACAGCTTAGGGAAAAAAAAAAAAGGTAGCATTTTTCCATCACAGTTTTCCTCAGTATTTCCAGAGGTATGCTGACAGCCATTAAGAATCTCAAAAGCACAAGCTTTTTAGCTGAATGGTTCTGCTTTAACTCTTAGCAGAGAGACTGTCCCAAATCTCTCTATTAGATAGATGAAATATCCATCATTACAATTCCACATTCATGATTCCAACTACAGGACAGCTCCAAGTAATCAGAACCTTCAATTTTGACTTACAAGTCATATATAGATTCCAAACAGATTAAGTAGAGACAAAATAGAGCAAAGCAAGAAATATCCCATGCATGAAGTTGAGACAATATTGCTCAAGGTAATTGCAAAACCAAGAATGAAAGTTACCAATCTCTGCAAAGGGCATTAGATTATGTAAATAGACACCAGTCTCTCTCTTCAATCACAACAAATTAACAGAAACATTTCTAGTATTGCACGACTGCTGGAATTCAAGACACTCATCCTTCAGTACAAGAGCAAAGCCTACTAAACATGCTGTGCTAATGCACAGCAACATCTGCATAGTGACACATCCAATTTCTAAACTGACAATACACAATGTAAAAACCAAATAACCAACTAGCTTATATATCCAATATATTATCATAAAGAGACAACATTTCAAGAAACATACTGGAAAAATATTCTTATTTTGAGGACTATTAGCATGGTGCATCTTTAAATACATTCTGTGCATTGTTTCATTCCAACTTCTAGGCTTTCTCATTGCTCTGTTGATTCAGTATTATCCAGCTTGTTATATAGTATTATGTTCATAGCACATTTTAAAATGTAAGACACAACAAGCAGCTGTTGCACTAGCATCCCAGCACTGAAGTGTACAGTAGGGATAGAAGCAAATTTATAGAAGAAATATGATGAAGAATATAGAAAACTTAATACAGCAGTGCATTCTAAAACTTCAATGTCTATTTTAATATAGAAATGTTATAGGCTACAGTCCAGATCCAATAAAGAATATTTGAAAAAGGTTTCAAGACTGGAATACTGGACATAGGTGCTTATCTCACCATGAGACAATTACTGTTTGTGACCTTCACATTTCTACAAACACATAGAAATAGAATTGAGACACTCCAGAAGTTAGTTTTGTTAGTGGTGAAAGGTTGAGTGTCTGAGTCAAATGCCATTCCACGAAGGCAGAACTTCACTTGCAACTAATGGTCTCATCTAGTAAGCATTTTAAAACCACATCTAATGTTCTAACTGAAATTCAGTTTGACAAGTGTTATCATAGAATATTGCTTTCCAGAAGTATTATGTCTATGTTTCCTACAGACATTTAATATGCAAAACCAAAAGGTAATTATTATGAAATGCGAGTCCAGAACACGACTCACTGTGTCTGGAAAAAATTATTTGCAATATCTATCAACTCATACTTTATTTCAGAAATTTACTTCTAGACAGCTTTAAATCAAACTAATTTTCTGTATTTTCTGAAAAATGAACAAGATAATGAAAACAAAACAGATGCGCTTCCAACTACTTTAAGACTACTGTAAGTTTGTGGATCCTAAGACAACAAATTTCCTGTTTTCAAACACCTTGTGGATGAGTATTTAGATTTACATGGACCTGAAGTATCACTCAGTTTTGAATAATGGCAATAAATGAGATCAAATGACAGGGAGAAGTTGGGGGAAGGGGAAAGGAAGACTCAACTCTTTAAATAAGAATTATTCTAGTGCAGAGCAATTCATCTGTTTCCTTAACAGATTTCAGGTTTCAATAGGAACCTACAATATACACAACTTGAACTAAAAAAGGAAACAAGATTAGACCATAAAGTACTGATAGCAGTGGTTTCTGAGGCACTGCACAACAGAAGGAGTCAGCTTGTTGTCAATAAACATGCATGTACTTGCACGTTTAGATGCAAGTACGGAATATGCTTTGGAGAAAGCATTTGTTTATTAACACAAACTACTATTCATTATTTGTGCTAACAGATACAGAAAGCCATTAGCATTTGCACTCAAGACACATCAAATAAAAAAAGAACACCATGATAAATATACCTCTCTGTCTATAGCTCAGTACAGATGGTAAAAAAGAATCACAAAACCAACACCAAAACACACCCACATAAAAAACCCCAACAATCCCATACAACTCATAACACCCTCTTCTTTGGTGTAAGCCCATTTACATAAGTTCAAGACAATCACAGAATCATAGAATTGACCAAGTTGGAAAAGACCTCTGAGATCATCAAGTCCAACTCTTGATCCAACACTAGACCATGGTACTAAGTGCCACATCCAGTCTCATCTTAAGAACCTCCAGGGACAGTGAATCCATCACCTCCCTGGACAGCCCATTCCAATGTCTGATTACTCTCTCTGTAAAAAAATTTTTTCTAATATTCAACCTAAACTGCCCCTGGCAGAGCTTAAGACCGTGTCTTCCTCTTGTCCTGCTGCAGGTTGCCTGGGAGAAGAGACTGACACCCACCTGGCTCTACAACAACCCATTAACCCTCATTCCTGTTTCTCTGATTTTAAGACATTGTACAATGATTACAATTACAGGCAGAACACTTTCTGGAATAGAAAGATACTCCACTACCTCAGTCTTTTGGTAGATCAACAGTACTTTGCGATGTATTTGCACATCAGGATGTTGCTTTCCATTTCCCTTCCACCCCAATTCTCCCATCCCTGTGATCTGAAGAAGGCAGGTTGTTTTCAAGCCCAATACCTACAAAAAGGTTTCAGTTATACTGTTCACCTGCTTAGATTGCACTGGAGTAAAAACGGACAGAGGAAAAGCTCGTTGGGTTAAAGGAAGGAAGTATATTGATTGAAAATAATGACTGAAATTCAATGGGAGTAATGACTATGACAACAGTTACAGTGTCCTGTATTTACTGATACTTTCTAGCATATGTTAAAAGCCACTAAATGCAGTTTTATGTGATGACAAGTTTAACCATCTCGTACTGTCAAACATTTCCAATTAAAAAGTTAGTTTTTACTTTCAGATTTGTGCTAGAAATCAGTCAGAGGAAGTCACATTACTCAAGTCAAAATGCACAAAAGACCACATTACCATATTTCTTGTATTTGCATAACATCTTTTTTATCAAGTTAACCATTTCATTAATCACACTAACTTTTAAATCCAGAAATTATTTGATAATATTAAGAAACCAACCTTGACATAATGTCACATAACACAGAAATTACAATATTTTTGAAATATGTCTTCTACAACTGTTTCCAGAGAAGACCTAAATAAAGGTTTAAGCCGTGGCTTCATTCTATGGTAAATAACTTACAGATTTTTAGTACTTGCAGAAAACGGATTGTCTCAAATATCTTCAGAAATAGCTTCTAAAAACTTACAACATTTAATCATGAACACAAATTTTCACTATTTTCTGTGAAAATTATTCTGTAATTATATTAAGGTGCTAAGTTACTGAAGAGCTCATTAAAAAAGACATACTGTGCTTTAAATCATAATATTGATCACTTTTCACTGATCCCCATGTTCCAAAAGGCCAAGTTTCAAAACATCAAACACTTATAAAGGCTTTGAGCAGGAGTCAACACCAAAATAACTGCTGGTAAAAGTACTCAAGCAAAACATATGCTGAAAATATGAAGGTTCAGAAGACATATTCTTATGATACTAATTTCCATGTCTGAAAGCAAATATGGTTCCTGCAAAATCACTGAGCTGCAGAGAGTGTTTTGTAGCCACAGTCTAATACTTCACGTAAGTAAGCTGGAAGTCAGAGTTCTAAGATTCTACATTTTGGAGCTAAGAAGAAAACTACTACCTGTAGTTAAGACTACTGCAGTTCTTTAAAATTTCTTTTACCCTCTACATAAAATATAAGTGTAGACTTCCTTAATTTCAATGTGCTCCATTGCAGGGTGGGGGTAGGGGGAAGAAAAAACAGAAGATCAGTCTACAGAGATGGCAATTGCTGTCCTGAGACTCAAACAGTGCTGATGGGATACTTCCACAATATATATATATATATGACAAGAATCATCAAACTTTTGACCAAGACTTGAAGGCACAAGACTACAAGTGCTTTAACTGTATGTACACTACAAAACAAAACCATGTAGACATGTAAAGATGTGTCCATAGAAGCACAGTGGACACAGATTCACATGAGAGAAATGTGTTTGTTATAAAAAAAGTTGAGACAGTTCCAGTTACAATTTATTTTTAAAGTTCATTCAACAGTGTCTTAATGCACGAAGAAGTTAAAAGTGAAAAATTAATTAGTGAATTATTGAAACAAGTCATTAATAGATGTTCCTTTCCTTTTATGCTGCTCCATCCCTTTTTTTCAGTCTTACCAATAAATACTGAACATTCTAGATACAATAATAAGTATCAGAAAACTGTCAGTTTACTAGACTGAATATTATGTCTGCTTCATCAAAATTGCAACTTCTTTGCTATACTCACATTCTTTTCACTTGGAGTTTTAAGTTACAATTTGCTTCATGCAAAAATGACTTGCAATTGTGAAATGTTGCCCTGACTTGATGTTAGAGCAAAGCATTAGGATGGCATAAATTAAACAGTCATGATCACAGTAATCAGACTAATATAGTACACTGCTTTTGTTTTTCTTCTCGGAAAGTATTTAACACTATCTTTTTTAATACTTTCATTGGAATATATTAAAATAATATTTGACACTGTTCTTCCTTACCTCCCACTCTTTAGCAGCATCTTCAGTAGTAGATTCTTCACTAGTTTCAGGCTCTTCCTTCTTTTTCACTACTATAAATCCAGGTTCCCGAAGAGACTCCCCAGTATCTTCTGCATATATCTCTGGACTCCACTGGATAAAGAAGACATACAAGTGATCTGTCCTAGAGAAGTCAAATAATGATACGGAGAAGAAAGATAAGTTCTGTGATCGTTTGGATCCTGTCTAATAACATGAAGTATTTAAGGTTAAAATGAAAATACTTACTATTTCATGTTTCACTAGGTATTAGAGATATATTTGAAAAGAACTAGTTAGCTCTTTTTTTTTCTTTTTAATTATATGAAACTGACACTGGAGGAAAAACGGGAAGCAATTTGGTAATGTAGTAACCGTGATTTCATATTCAAGTACAGGTTTCAACCACTTCTGTCCCGTTGGAAACCTCTGCTTACAACTGAAACAACTTCCAAAATAAAACACCAAGAATTTTTTTTTTAAGTTAAAAAGAGTTACATAAGAACAAACAAAATTGGAATTTAAAGATGCCTGCATGTCTGTTTTCCCTACTCCTGAAGAAGAGATGAACGTTCCCAAGACATATAACCAAAATTATACAGATTATGAGAATTACTACAGACATGAGGGAATAAGACTGAAAGCATGCAGACTACTCTGACTGCATTAAGTACCACGATTCAAAATTACCTCCTTTTAAGTTACCTGCCACAAATGGCATGGTTTTCCAGTTTGGAAGAGTAAAATGCCCAAATTCACAGAAGAAAGTTATTTGCAATCCTACTAGATGTCAGTTTGTACTGTTTAAATATTTCCTGTAGGTGCACAGACAGAATACTAAGAAAAAGGACCCGCAACAAATCCACCAGTATCTCTTCATCGTGGAAAAGAGACTCAGAGTTAGAGCTTTATGGCTCTGGTTACAAGAATTTGACTATTCCTTATGTTTCTCTTCAAAGATATTGACTACAGTCAATCTGCATACTGGATTAGCCTAAAGAACAATATTTGAACATTCTGCCCCCCCCCCCCTTACTAAATCCTTGCAAAACTGAATAGTGGAAGAATACCAAGAGATGCAGAGCAGTATCTCTGCAAAAAACTGCAGTTTTGTTTTTCATGTGCCTCTGCCTAAAGGGATGCTGCACACAGGTGTGTAGTAAGAGTCTCTAACTAGGGTCAGTTAATCAGTTACCCTTGTTAAAATTAAGGTTCCTGGACAACACTGATGAAAGGAAAAAAAAAAAATTCTCTAGCAGTAAGAGAGTGTAAAATATTTCAGATGCATGAAGTTAGATAAATTCTTTTACAGAAGTCAAAACAAGAAGATGCAGACTCCTCATGCACTGAATGAGGTAAAAATTTTAAGATGTCATAGCACTTCTCAAGAACTTGGAATTGTGTATAATTACAGCAGCTAAAAATAAAGGCCCACAAAGCTTGATGCTTAAGGAACTCTTAAACGCTTCTTCCCAGACTAGCTCATTTGACATTAAGAACACTGAAATAATGCAGGTTGTCAGATACTGACTTTTCTCTCCTACCACTAGGTGAAGAAGGCAACTGGATTGACACTAAAATGTTTTTACCTGCGCACAGTAGCATTCATCAAGGTTAACACCAAATTAAGAAAACAAACAACCCAATATGAGGACATGTGACTTTTTGTGTACAAAAAACACAGGACACAATAAATTAATAAAGAACTGGTACTATACTCTCCATGCAATTAGAGAGAGACCTTTTACAGGTGGAGTAATTTCCAAGATCAGATACCGACTGCAAACTAAGAACCATCTTCCAAAACAGGTAATAAACTCTGCCTTATGCTGAAGGTAAGTACTTGCTCTGCTACATTAGAAAATGAACCAGAGACAATAAACGTTTTAATCAACTGAGCTAGACATCATTGTCATATGTGAAACATTTATCAGTTTTCAAATTAAATATGACACTGATAGAACAAGTAAATTTGAGTTGACTGTAATGACAAGAGGATACTTGGCCCAGACAGGATTAACTACACCAGAATTAGTGCGACAAGACATTTGACTCAAGAATTTGCATCATCTCCTCCACTTAAGAGGAAGCAGGAGTGATGTTTAAAAGTGGACTAGTGATGTACTAGCGTAGACTCAATTCTACCTGTTGGATAACTCGAATACTTTGATGTAACTTCAGTCCACTACACATTTCTGTTCACAGAGGACATGAAAAAAAGACTACTGCCTTTCTTGTTGCAACCAACTTAAGTATGAAATGATTATGTTTGTAATCAACCTTTTCTCCTTTAGATTAAAGAACCCCACTTACTTCTAATTTTCTTTATATGTTACACTTTCTAGGCATTAATTAGTCTTGCTGTTTTCCTCTGGCTCTTTCCAACTGATCCATATCTGTCCTCAACTGCAGTGCCTCAACTGGACATTCTATGCCATCCAGCTCAAAAGAAAAGATGGAAAAGTGACTTCATCATTGTGAGTAAGTATTTATACAAGATGATAGCTTTTTGTTTCTTTCTTTTCCCCCCACTCTTTGTCAAGGATGTAATAACCCCAAAAATCACATTCAAGTTGAAAATAAGCCACAGTTTCCTAATAAAGATCATTTCAGAATACAAGACTTACAAGTGAGCATAGACATGTCATGTCTTTGAGTGCAAAAAATTTAGATATTTTTCCAGCAGACATACTTAATTTGCTTCCTGGAAAGGTTTCATGTTCCATATATGAAGATAAGACAAAAGAGCCCCAGCTAGCTCTTCTGAACTCAGAGCTCTAAGAAGTAGAGAGAATTTTTAGGAAGTTTCTAAATAACGGGAAGCACAGGTAACGACAATAAAAACTTTGTTGCAGAACTCACTTCCTCCACCATACACAGATTCACTTACTTGAATCTTTCTTTCAGTAATTACTTGCTACAAACAAAAGCCTAAATAATACCATGAGAAACTACTGGGAGAATCTACAAGTAACTCAAGTATATCACTAAAATTTCTGTAAGGTAATGCGGTATTCCAGGGGCAAATACAAACCAAATCAACAATATCCTCAGATGCTGACCTGTTTTTGTGATGCTTTATAGACACAGTCACTGAAAAATTCTGAATGGTGCAGAAAAATGAAGCTCAAAGACCTATTGCAAAGTGTTGATTTTTACAGTTTACCTCCTTACCTTTCTTGAGGAACAGCAAACCAGTACTCATGTTTTTTGTCCCTCTGTGCATACTGTTGCATCGATGCACTTGCTTGAGAAACAAATGTTTTTCTCATGGGTTTTCCAACCCTGAGAAGCAGAAACTTGTGAGATCGATGTCGTCTTTTCTCTTTTGTAGCTGAAGACCCTGTTAATAAAGAAAAAGTAAGCTTATCCACAGTGTACAAAAAAGCTTAACAAATCACTAACTAATTTTGTATTAGGCAGTACAGGTATATAGGACACATATAAACAAGTAATGGGAGACAGGGTAATATAAGTAGTAATAATCACTTGTCTGTTATGTCAATTGCATCAGCAGAATATACTTCAGAGTACAACACATTCAACAATTGTTACATTCATTCCTGGAGATCCCATTATGATAGTATTTCATCCATGACTTGAAGTATTCAGAAGGTATTCTCAAAGCATTCCACTCATCACTGAATCAGACAACCCTTCCACTATTAAACAGATACACCACATACATGCAAAAGATACGATTCTACATATGTACTTTGCCTTGATTCATACATGTCAAACCTGTTCATTACTTTTCATTTGCAACAGGAAAAGTTCTAACACTACTAATACAGGATTAATTTTACCTTATTAGCTATATCAAACAGCTCAATGGCATGAACACCATCTCAGGATGAAGTATACTGGATGTTACAGCACAGATTTCTCCCTCCAGCAGTATATTTAATTAAACTAATACAGTTATATGATTACCCTCAAGATCTGGATTGTAAAGTCAGCACAAGGTAAAGGAAGAAGCCTTCTTAAAATTGTTTCTTTACTAGATCAATTGCCCAAATCCTCCAGCCAAAGGAGATTTTTATAAAGGAAGGAAGGAAAGAGTAAATTTAAGAGTTCTGATCATCAGTTATGACAACAAAGGACTTATCCTAGCTCTGGTATTAAAGGTACATACAGACTGTGTTCCAGTTTCATAGGACACTCATTTTTTCTCTACAGTTGAAATTCTCCTTCAGTTTTTATGCAGACCAGAGATCCACTAAGCACAGAAAACATCACCTTCTTGATCTATGAACATTGCTACTGTATCTTTTCTCAATCAGATTTTCAGCAAAGAGTTTAGAATAGCATTGCTCCCCAAAAGAATATTTTTCCCAGCAACTATTTAAATGTGCGCCTCCTAATTTTCAGTCAACATTTTAGAATTATACCTGATTTATACAGTATCGAAAATTAATCATAACATGCATTATTTGCAAGTATTTTATAAATGTATATGCTCAAAGGTAAATTGTCAGATTAAACAAAAACACCACTAAAAAGAAACAAAAAGATGGTTTCATAGGTCTGGCACATGAACTTTGTGGCACTGTTAGGTAAGTACTCCTAAAATGACCTGATACCTGGTATTTTGGTCCTTCAAATACAGAAGTTTATAACTTCCCTGAGCTCAGAGAAGTGGGATGATACAGTTCCAGCTAGCAGACAGAATAAAACCAAACAATTTAGCCTACCCCTAAGTCTCAAAAGAGCTATTTAAGATGCTCTTTTTTTTGGTGTGTTCACCAATATATTCTTGTATATTTGATATAGACTTAATGAGAAAGGATTTCAGCAATGGCTATTGTGTGTCTCATGCTTCTTGTTTTTCCTTTCAATCTCTGCAAATACTTAGCTGACTAAGCAGCACACAGACATGTCATTAATGGTATTTCAGCTTGTTTATACAAACAGAAAACTATAGACCATTACAGTTTCTCTAAAGTACCAACTACATCTAGCTTTATTTCAGTCCAGAGGTTAACATAAGTGTCTGTAAAAATAGGAGAGTATAACAGAGTTCTGGGTAATAAAAGAATTAAAAACAGATACAAGGGAGACCTTTTTAGTTATTCTAGTCTACTCACAATTATCTACTTGCATTGTGTCATCTGTTCAATATTCAGAAGAAATAGATCATTAATTCCAAACTCAGAAACATATGACCTCTGCAAAGATCAAAAAATAGTAGTTCCCAAAACCCTAAATGCTCAAAAATCCCACAGAAGAAAAAAAAAAAATAATCAATGAAGTCCTTGTTGTATAAAAGAAATTAAAAGACTGTCTAGGTAACTTCATGATCCAAAACTCAGAGTATGACTACTTCAGAGTTTTATTCTGACTGTGTTTATGGTATTTCAAATTTTAAATGACCTAGTATTTTGAGTGTCCTACTGTTAATAGATCTCTCATATTTAGTCTGATGGCTTTCAAGAGTTAAAGAGCAGATCTATGCTTTTACCTCGGTTCTATTTAATTGTACTTGTAGAAGCTTCACCAAATCTATCTAGCTTGCAAAGTATTAATTCTTAATTTACTGGTTTATTTGCATTCTGCTAATACAGCATGCAAAAATAACAAACATGTAATAATTCCTACTGAAGTTGAACTGAAGTAATTGGTATAAATCTCCAAAAAGGAACCTTTGTTTTTTTAATTTTTTTCTTTCTATTTTACCCCCTCAAACTTGAGTGAGGCTGTAACACCATGTGCAGCCTTCTAGCACTCTTCTGTGAGACTGTATGCAGACACTATTGGGTTATCCGTGTATATACTCCGTGAGTGTACAGATCACATAACACATGAAAAACCTGCAGTTATTATGATAAAGTATTTCAGAAAACCAAAACTAAAGCATTTAATGCAACCAAATTACAAATAATATTCAATTGTAAGAAAAGCAGCAATTGCAGCAAAGAACACTTAGTACCTGCATTTCTTATAAGTCACAATCAGCAACTGCTGCTAGCTGACATATTTGTCAGAAGACTACTTTTAATATTTAAGGCATAAAAGTCAAACTTATTACAGAATGATGTAACAATTCATCTGCTTCAAATTTCAAAATTCAGTACTTCCTTAACAGGAGAAAAAAAAAACCGAAATGAAGACAAAACCAACAAAAACTATTATACCAGATTCTGAAGTGTAAGACAAACTTCTATCAACCAAAGAGTGTACCTTTCTATTAAATATAATTTTGACTTTTAATTATTAACATAAAAAATTTGACCTTCAAATGCACATCACATATCTTTAATGCCTATCACATACAAACAGATTTTTTTTCTAGCCCCCAAAATATTGCACAATTAAAACAACTACTTTATTTATCTCCATTAGTAAGATAGCAAGGCATCAGAAAGTGACCTATGATTTTTTTAAAAAGCAAAATCAAATACATACAGAAGCATATTTAAGTTGCTTAAAGGCACAGCATTTTTCAATATGAAAAACTTCAACAGACCTTCAGGATAACTTCCAACTAATAATTCCAGGCCCTGATCTTTGCAGAAGAAAAAAGGTACTCAAGAAATAAAACCTAGTTGTTCCCTGTATCCATACCATTAGTTTCTTATCATCTAGCTCTTATTTGTCTTGAGAAACGTTTTTTGGATGTTTAACCTTGTTCTAGTCATCATGAAAGTACGACAAGATGCAAGTGAAATAATATACTTAAAGTATCAAACCCAGTGTTAGACTCTGGTGTTTGTTGCTCACACCATAAATCTTAATCACAAGGCAGACATGCCATAAATAACCAATTCAGTCCCCAAAATTCATTCACACACATGTACACTGTGATCAAAATTTAAGTGAAAGTTAGCTGATTGCTAAAGAACATTTTTAACTGTGACCAAGGTATCGTAGACCTGATTTTATAGGTTTGTTTAAATCTCCCCTAGAAAGATACTGTGATTTAGTATGACCAGAAATACAATTTCAATGAGGAAAAGTTACAGTAACAAAGTTATCTGTGTTTTCAGTTTCCTGAGCAATATTTTCTCCACTACTTTAGGTCGTTTAGCTTTGGTGTATCTTCAAGCTAACGAAAAACATAACTGATACATGGGGAGATGTGTCACACAGAATGAAAACAAAGAGCAAAAATTCTATTGAACTGTAGGGTGATACTTTGTCAATCCAAAGGCTAACACTGTATCCATAAATACTCATTGACTCACCTTCTAACCGCCCATCTCCTGCAGATACAGTTTTCTGACTAATTTCTTTTTGTGAATCCTGTTGCACGTTTTCTCTTTGTTGTTTTGTTTGTTGCATAGTGTGGGTCTTCCAGAGCTTGCGGAGTTCTTCAACTTCTGTCTCCGAGTGTTGAGTTTGCTCTCCCACTACTTTTCCTTTGTTAGCTGTCTCTTTCTTTTGAGAGTCTGTGGTATCTTCACAAGGTGGACATTCCTCTTCCTTCTCATTATCTGGTTCTTTTCCTAGTGAGGAACCTTGATCCTTGTCAACTTCTGCCTCTTTGCCATGCTCCTCACTACTGTGTGATCTTTGCAATGACTGCTGGGGGACATCTGTAGTATTTTCAGGAGGTTCTCGTTCCCCCTTTATAGACATTTTAGCACTTTCTGAACTTAAGTGGGTACCAAACTGTTTAACACTTACAGCCATTTCAGCACTGGGCTTTAAGTCACTGGCAGCTTCATTTGAGTCTGAAATGACTGTTAAACATTCAGCACTAGTCTGGTTTATTGTTTGGACAGATTCAGATGATGCTCCAGAAGATTTATCTTGTCGAAGCTCATCTGAGGAAACAAGTTCTTCACGTATTGGAGAGAGTTCTGATTCTGTGAACACATCTTCTGAAAGAGACTCCTCTGTGCTCCTTGGGGCAGTACTAGCACTGTCATTGCCTGTATCCCGCATCCTGGAATCCATTTCATCTGTATTGCTCTTTGCAGATTTCTTGGAATGGCAATGTTCTCTTACTGACAGCTGTTCTACATCTCTGTTGGGCAAATAAGAATGTTGCTATAACAGTTACCTTTTATATCAAGCTCATTTCTTTATTAAGTTTAGTTTAAGCTCTTAAAAAACAAACTCTAAAACACAACTTAATCCAGAGCATTAGTAATATACAAGCATAAAATATAACACTGTAACAGTAAACACAGCAGACCTTTTGCCAGCACGACATCGCTAGAACTTTCCAAGTCCATGACACTACTTACACAAGGACAAGCTCTCCTGTAAAACCAACTAGATTGTTTTACACTTAAAAGTGTAAAAATAAAATAAACGCCAAAGTAAAAACAACAAAGAGCTACACACAACCATAACCTCTAAAGGTAAAAGCCATCCACAATCTTTTAAGTTTTGTCTACCAAAGAGGCCAGTATAGTTGTACAGATCTCTCCCGCTCTATGAGGAAGTTGTCACCTAGCTCACAGGTAAGAAGTGAATGGCAGAAGTCATCTGGTCTAACCTTAGCTATCTGAGCCAGTCAATGCAGAACAACAGGTACCATCAACATAGATGTTACTATTGTGCCCATGGCATTTCTGCTAGAACAGGTCTTCAGCAGGTACCTAACTTTGAAGATACCATTGTTTGGCAAAATAAATCCCCAACTACTTGTACAACTGAAGATGTCATAAATAATATAAGTAAAAAGCAAGCATAAAAACTGATTTTCCCCATAGCAAATAGTCTTACTCAAACCTGCATTTCAAGATGAGCTAATGAGAAATTCTATGAGTTTTAGAAGAGGAGAACTAGAACGGTACTGTGAACATGTTCAACTACATCTACAGAACTCAAGCTTTTCCCCTGTTGCCAAAGAAAAACATGAGCAGTACACAACCTTCATAAATTCTTGTATTTATTTTGACTAGAGTTCTCAATTTCCTTGCTATCACAAGCCCATCACCTCTTCCATTACCTATTATTAAACACTTCCAAGAAGCTTGTATCCTAATCTGGTATCTTGAAGGATAATATATTCACTCTACTGTTCTACAAAACTTTATTCAGTTAGGTCATATTAGCGAGACAGTGCTGAAATTCGGGATGTTTTTGAGAAGCTTATGCACCCTCTTATCTAAGTGTTAAGGTGGAACCGATATTATGCTGCTGCTGCTGGAGTAATTCTGCTTATAAAGCATGTAGGTTAGACTTTAGAATTTATTACCTATTAGACTGGGCCATTTCCTAGATTTTTCAGGACTATGCTGGTAATAGGTGCTCTTATACAAGCACAACCTAAGGTTCATGAAAACCCCAAGACATCTGTATGTGGTCAGATATTTTTTTGTCCAGTTTCAGCACAGATTGTGGCTTACATATAGAAACCACACAACACAAAATTGCAGTTTTAAGAACCAAAGAATCCATTGCGTTCACAATCATTTTCCATATCAATAATCTGAATACTAAGATGGTTTTCCCAAATTTAAGCAGGTTTGACAGTTGGCAAAATTGGGAGAAAAGAGGGTTAATTGTAACAGTGGAATATTTAGGAAAAAAACAGTGAGAAAACATGATTTAAGTCTAAACCACCTCAAGATACAGGTCTTGTCAGATCTAGCTGTAGCTGTTGGGACTTCTGTTTTTACAGACTTGAGAAATTTGATTTTTATTTTCCCTCAAATTTACAAATATGCCTCAAATTTTTTGTGAGGCTACAGTAAAAAGGTGTTGGGACTGAAGAAAATGCTAGAAGTATTTTATCTAATAGTTTATACAGTTGACATGAAAGATACATCAAATTGGATATACAGGGCTCTGAATGTAGTGTGACCTTTTATTAAACAGACATGTTGTTTTCATTCCATATGAATTCACATTATAAACAAAACAGAAAATATGTGCTACAGGAGCACAAAAATCAACAGGTCATGGAAGCTAGATTTGTAAGTAATTACTAAGTCATTAACAAGCTAAACATGCTAGGAAAAAAGTTGTCTTGCAACTGCAGTATTATGATTCAGACAGGTAGGTTAAAAGGAGTCATCTAATTTTCATTATCTTATTCCTTCCACTGTACACCAACTGAAGTAGGAACTGTGAGCAACTTTTTAAAACTCATTCTGGAAAATAAACTTCCAGAAAAGCAATCATGCTGAAGACATCCCCATTTTGTATCAAAAGCCCCAAAGTACTTCTGCAGCAATATGTACTTCAGTTGCTCTTTCAACACACAGATGACTTCAGGCAGCCAAGACACCAGTTCACTACCAGGTCTATGCCAAAACTGAACTTAAAAATGGTAGGAGGTAACTCAAATATCTGGATGTCCAGAAGTAATAAGATTATCAAGAAAGATGTGCTTAGCGTATTACCTATAAGAACTGTAAAATGGTATTTTTCAGAGTTCTAAATATCTTTACACCTTGATTAAAATAGCTGCATTTAAGATCTACACATCAAGTAAACAGATTTACACTCGTACACCTAGACAATTCTACCTTGGTTAAAGGTAGATAGTCATGGTAGTATGCAAATGTTTGTGTTTTATGAGCTGAAATAGGTAAAAGGGGGCCTTTACCTGATTATTTTTTTAAATACTTTTTGGTTTTTAAAGACAGAATTTATCCTACTTCTGAGAACAGTATAAAAATTAGGCAACAGACAGAACTGAACGAAGATTTTTAATAATGCTGTTTAAAGTTGGTTTTAAATGCCTGCCAGGCTAAGCACCAGTTTAGCTCACTGATGCAAATTTGTTGTTTACACCAAACAAGGTTACACCTAAAGGTGAATATGTGGCCCCTCCTCTAGCCCAAAAGGGAATAAATATATTCCTAGTCCCATAAAAACACACACAAATCTTAGAAAATGAGTCTATAACCATTTGTCAGAGGAACAAGGATTTGGGAAGCAAGTGAAAAACGGTAAACAATGAAGATTCACACGTAAGACTTTTTATGTTGCACTTTTCTGTAGGGTCTTTCCAAGTCAACTTTTGATTTTCTTTGTTAACAAAGAAAACAAGGAAAACACTCATTTGCTGCTTTTGTATGACCAACATATGGCTACAGTTCAAATTTACTCAAAGCTTTACAAATACTATTTTATCTTACATGCTTAATGAATCCTTAATTTTGCTGTCCACAATTTCCTTATACAGAGCAGCTGACATTACTTCTTCCATTGGACACATGATGCCATATTCTTCACAGCCATTCTCTTGGACCAGAGGATCCATTTTATGAGGATCAAACATTATATTATTTGGCGTCACTAGCAGCACACCATTGACCGTACCCTAAAATGAGAGGGAAAAGAAGTGGTAATTTTTCTCCTTCATATTTCAGCTTCTTCTCTATCTTTTTGGTAGGAAAAAGGTATGTTCTTTTTTTTTTTAAGCATCTTTAAATGTAGGTAACCTGATACACTTTCTTATGTTTTGCAGTCATGTAGAAATGTAACTTTTTCTGAGGAAGCAAATTAATGTCTCCTATTTTCCCCAGAGAAAAGTTTTGTTCCTCGCAACTAATCAATAACTGGTTTTAGTAAAATAAGAAACCCTTGCACCCTAAAGAATACACTAAACAGCTCCTCTGAGGGTAAGGAGACATCCTTCCCAGATAACCACAGGGCTTAACTGGTAGGTCTGCAAGCAATTTCAAGCATCATCTAAAACTTGACTCTTAACTCTTCTCACTTTCTGCTATTTAATCAGAGAACAAAAAAAGAGAGACCTTCAAAAACTGCCATTTATCTTTGTTTTCTTTACACAAAAATAACACAGTAGCCAATACAAGTCATTCTAACTTAATGGACCTGTTAACTGATTGGACAAATATGTTTACAGAATGGAAATAGAATAAAAAGCACTAAAGACTTTTAAAGATGCGATTTTGGATGAATTTAATCACAATGATACTGCTGCAGTACATGAAGTAGATTTTAAACTTTGAGTATGAAAAATTTTAACGTTGCTATTCATATTATGAACTGGAGCATTCTTACACAATCCAGCTGTAAAAACAAAGGTAATTTACAATATGTTGAACTTTTTTTAAACAAAAGTGTTAGAAACACATGCCAACACCAACATCACCTGCCTGCTACAGAAATTCATTTAACTGTTAAAACAGCAGTTTGAGCTAAAACTATGAACTGGAGGAAATCTAGCTTTAAGCAGAATGACAGGGATCCTTCAGTTACAGATCTTGAATCCTAAAGACTACAAATCTGGACAGATTTGTGCAAGAATCGGAAAAGAGTCACTTCATGTACTGTTGAAAGTTATCAGGAAATTAATAAATATTCAGCTTACTGATAAAACATTCACAGTTATTACAAACATTGTACATTGGGGGGGATTGTTTGTTTTCAGTTTCATTTCAAGAAGACATATCAGGGCAGTATGAAACACAGCTACAATCCTTCCCAACTCCAGAAATTTGTTCTCAGGTGACAGCTGACAACCTTCACAGGAGAAAAATGAAGTTGCCATTAGTACGGAGAAAGGAAAAGAGTTTCAGAAGCAGCTCCAGCATCTAGATGTGATTCCTTTTAGTAGTTCAGTGCCTAGTCAGGTTTTACGTGTGTCTTTTAGAGTCCAACATATATACCAAAGACTTTAAAGTCAGCAGAATGTATTTACCTAATTCCAAGATACTGAAAAAAATTGTCACTGGTATTTCTTTCCCAGCACTTTCAAGGTGCAAAATAGACTTTCAAGGTGCAAAAAGGACCTCCCAAGAGGAGGACTGTCGAGAGAAGCCAACATTTTGTTACATCCACTGTAGTCTAGAAAACAAATTTAACATGACTGTAAAAGTCAGTTCCTCTCAGAAGAGCAACTGCTTCTCTTTAAACAAATATTACTTCTGTAGATTCAGTACATAATCAAAAAAAAAAGCAGCAGCATTTCTATATCTGAGTTCTTTTATTAATGACCACACATGAAAGTGGAATTTTATTAATATTCTATAGATCTGATACAGAAGAGACAAGGTCATAGCCTTGATGGCAGATGGATTAGATAATCATTGTAGGTCCCTTCCAATCAAAATATTCTATTCTTTCACTACCCATATATTACATGTGGGAAAGAAAACAGTAGTTCTAAATCCTCTACAATACCTGAGACAGAAATCTGAAAAATCATTATAAAGGGAAGATTAGAGCCAGAATGTGGATATTCACATGACCCTGTCTCTAACTGTGCTTAACATCCTGCCTCTAACAGTTAGTAAGGAGCAAGTGCAATGAACAGAGCAAACATTCCCAGGTTCCAGCCACTGCATGTTGGAGAATTCCTCTCTGTTGTCCAGGAAGTCACAGGTGTAACTAAAAGCAACTGCAAACACATACAGAATAACAGTGAGAAATGACAGTCACATTAACGAAAGCCCCTTTGCATAATTAGACACATTGAAAAATAGGCTTTCACTAGATTTAGGTTTACGAGCAGCAGTCACAGTGATGCCAGACTCACAACTGAAGCCCTATAAAACAGTTAATTAGGAGTTTCAAAATCACTTCCAGAGTGGGAAGTAGAGGATGAATCTTTTAAGTTTTCTCTAGCAAACTTTGAAAATTTATCATCCTGCATCATCAGAAAACTTATCAAGGACAGGATAAGACAACACTCCAGAGGACATTTCTACCACATGTGACAAAGGTTAAATTACATGCTAAATTTTCAAAACCTGGCACTCAAATCTGAGCAAGTTCATACTCATTTCTCTCCCACGTATGGACTGATACTGCGACGGATTATACAACTCTTTAGAAACAGAATTCTACTTCAAGCTCATAGAAAATAGGCCAGACATACACAGGTCAAAGACAAATGCTTCGTAATATTCTAATGAGAAAATACAGCACGTAAATAATATATGTAAATTTTAACCCTAGATTATATTTTTCCAGCACAGCCAATTTCTAAACAAAGGCTCATGGGCCTCATTTCCACTCCATCACAGCACCTAAAACTGATGAGTAAAGATGTGCCTCCGATGAACCTAAAAAACATCAGCTAAAGACAGGATGCCAGGAATGAAGAAAACTAACTGCAAAGAAGAACAATGTAACAAAGAAAGCTGTTCCGGTACTTGCCTCATCGACTTCTAACACAACTTCTGTCAATAGGCTTCAAGCCCATACACACATAGATCTGCGACCCTTTTCATCAGCCAAAAAACCCCAAAAAAGTGGTTTTAGGAGATTCTTATTAATCTGTTTATCAGTAGCTGATCTGAAAATCTATTGCTGAGCAACACAGAATCAGCAGTATGTCTATATACATATCCAAACTTTCAGGCAAAGGAGAAAGTAGTGCATGATTTTTCATAAATAGTGTCCAATAGTAATTTTTCTGTGGGGTAGGAGAGCAAAGATTGATTTTTCTGTAAAATGTTCTGAAGTAAAGTCTTTTGACAGTCTCAGTCTCTAGAAGTCTGTGCAAAACTTGTGCACTTATGAGCCAAATGGAGGTGAATTAAATGCCACTAATTTGGAGACATTTGTGTAATGACACTACTGAGAGAATTCTAACTACTCCTTCAAAGGAAAAAAAAATTAAAAAAAAAATCAAGATTTTTTACCATACTGTATCCAGTGGAGAACAATACAGAATTGCTTGTTCACAGAATCAGAGGTTTATTCTCCTCACCCTATTCTGCTTTAAAATTAAAAATTAAAGCAAAGCTACACAACTACATATTTCCTTATACCATAAGGCATGTCCTTCTCCACTGTAAGTAAAAAGAATTCATTACTAGAGATACTAACATAAGGAACAAAACAGAACCTCAAGCCCTCAAAAGAATTATGTAACAGTATGTCATCAGGGAAGTTTGTCACATATCGACTGCTTGCATCATGTCTTGAAACAAGTGGCCTGGGGAATCCCAAGAAAACAGGGAGTAAAAAGAAATATATTTATATAGACATATATAGCACATAGGCAGATGATTCATCTACCTATCTCTGACTAAATTTTACTGTATGGTTTATGATTTAAATGTGCTTTATTGTTATATCCCATACAGTAACATCTGAAGGTTTCAGTACCTTGCCATTAGTGATGTATTTGCAATTAATTTTTAGAAATTTCTCTGTAAACGCTTCCTCCTCTTCGGACGTGGATGATACCACTCTCGTAGGACGAACACATGGATGTGCTGGTGAAGCAGCTGACTCTTTCTGTTGGACTCCATCTGAATCCTAAAAGGAAATATAAAAAAACCAGAACTTAGCAACTTATCTGTTTAAATATTAACTTTTAGAGATTTTCTGTTGTGTAATTTTTGTTTTTCTTTGATGTGAAAACAAATGTAAAAATAGGGTTCCAAATCCACTCCAGCTTAGACTGCTTTGATCCAAAGGACTACAACTAATGAAGCACAGCTCTACTAGCCCCTGACAAAAAAATACACCTGGGCACAGATAATCAGAATCAACCTAGGAAAAAACAACAAAATAATGATCAAAACACATAAGGAGATCATACAATATTCTGTCACATGAAAAATCTGAACTGAAGATAGCAGAAAGGATTCTTTTCCAACTTCAACAGAAGTCCTATTAAATGTCCTTCCATAATATTATACACTACTTTAAGTTGGAAGGTCAGCTAGTCTAACCCTGTTGCCAAAGCAGGCCTAAACCTACATGCTCATGATCATGCTGTTCATGGCTCTTCCAGTTGAGTTGAAATCTTTAAGGCTGAAAATTCCACAGCCTTTCCAAGAAGCTTGCTCCAGTGTTTAGCCACCCTCATTGTGAAAAGTATTCTCCTGTTATTTAACCAGGACTTCTTGTGCAGCAACTTACAGCTGTTGCAGTCCATCATTTATGAACTTCTGAAGACCTTCACTCTTCTCACTCTGACCTGTCTACTAGGTAGTACAACAGAGAAATCCAGTTTTCCATCAGTATTTTCTTCTCCGGCAACCCCCCCCAAAAAAGAAAAAAAAATTAAAAAACCAACCAAACAAAAAACCCACACCTCAGCCAGTCCTTGTGCCTCATGTGTTTCCATTCCCTGATCATCTTAATGGCCCTCCACTGCACTAGCTCCATCATGTCAATCTTTGTCTTGCACTGAAGGTGCCAGAAGTGGACACAATACTGCAAATGCAGTTTCACAAGCCACCCTTGCCTCAACCTGTTGATATCCCTCTTTCACCTGCCACTTGGCATGTGATCAGACATCATCATCACAAGTAGACATTGTCCAACATCTCCACCAGGACACTAGTCTCAATCTCTCCTCGGCCCTTAGTTTCTCTGCAAAGCTGCTATGTAGGTAGCCAACCCTGTACTGTTACATAGGGCTCTCCCCTGTCCCAGACAGGTCTTAGCTACTGTTGAACTTCATGAGGTTTCTGTTACTTCATCTCTCCAGAATCTTGATGTCCCTGATGAGCAGTCCTTGTGCCTCCCTCCACTGTATTGACCACTTCCTTAATTTTTGCTCACCACCACCAAGCTTGTTGACAGTGCATTGTGACCTGTCCCACCAGTCAGGGTCCCTGATAGACAGATTATGAACTGTATCACCCCAATAGGGACCCTCAAGGATTCACCACAGAAAACAGTGTTCGAGACCAGGCTGTATGTAACTTGATCTAGTGGAAGATATCCCTGCTCATGGCAGGGGAGTTGGAGCTACATGATCTTTAAGGTCCCTTCCAACCCAAACCATACTATGATTCCATAAAAAATAGACAAACAAACAATCTCACACATGTATTGAATAAGTTTGAACACAAAGATCCTGGCAATTTTTCCAGCCCATCTTTTACTCCATCTACTCAGTTCACATTTCCCCAGTAACAAGGCTGCTTTGGGACAGTGTCATAGGCCTGGCTATAGTCAGGGTAAGAAACACGCACTGCTCTTCCCTCAGCTGCTGAGCCTACCATCTCATCACAGAAAGCAATCACTTTTGTCAGGCATGATATAAGCCTTAGTACATTCACCCTGTTTCCCACCATCTTTATCATTCACACACCTGGATGTAAGTTTCAGAGGAATTCTCTCATGACCTCCTAAGAGTTATGCTCCTTGCTGCATACCAGTATATCGAACTAAGTAGTGAACATGAAACCCTACCAGTGACAAGACAGACAGTGAAAAAAATTGTCTCAAATAAAAAGATACACATATAGGAGACTGCACCAAAGCCTATGTTATACACACAGTAACCCTGTTTTAGAGCTTCACCCATGTTTAAAGGCTTCCATTTTATACACAATTGCTACTGCTAGTTATTAATATTACTATTTTTAAAAAATGTCAACTTCTATGTTCCCTTTGGTTTTCTGCTTTCCTGTACAGTTCTATTCACTAGTACAGACTGCAGCTAAATGCCTTTAATCATATCCAGGAACATTATGCACAACTGTTTTCAGTACATTCTCTGGCACTACTTTAGCCTTTGCCTGCATCTTTCAACTTTTGTTAAAAAAAGCAAACAAAAAACCCAAAACACCCTGTAGACCACTGAACTGAATTTTGCTGAAAAAGCTAAGGAAGGTATAATAAGAAACAAACCTCCTGGAGATAAGTTCTCCTTCTACATAAGCTTTTCTAGTAAAGCCTATGTGGACACCTTCATGACACATAACTCAGCAAGTAGCTGTGAGAGTCCTCAGCTGATCTCCAAGCTCACAGTGACTAAGTCAGCTATTTCTCATCTTATTGCCACATGACACAGAAGCAGGAATAATACAGGTGGTAGACTTTCCAATTTAATGATGATGCCCTTATCATTACATATTATTTTGAAGTGGATTTTAAGCTTTATAGGTAACAAAGCATATTAGATCTTCTCAAATATGTGCAGACTGTTGAATGAAGAGATCCTTCAAAAGCCCAGCAGCATAAGAAAGGCTTAAAAGCCTAAGCTAGTTCTTACACATACAGTAACAAAGTTAGTGAAATACACACTGATATCTTAGCTTAAGTGTAGCAATGTAAAAAAAAAAACAAAACAAAAAAATCCAAAAAACCCAAAAAAACCAAAAATACAAAACCTCAAAAGACCCCAACTTTAACAGGGTTATGCAGATTATATCAGCCACATGCTGATTTGTCTTTAGCCACTTGGTTGTGTGAAGCTACTCCAAAGTTTATTAAAACAGAAATAAAAGAACAGAGTATACCATAGCATAGTTTTTGACTCAGAAGTTCAGATATTTGTTAATCATCTTATCTACCAAGAACTCAGTGATTCAAAAACCAGAGCACAGAGAGAAGACTCATTTACATTATACAGGCAGAGGAACATATTCTCTTTACTTCAAAATGTGATTAAATTTAAACTGCAAATCTAGAGTCAAAATTGGAGGAGAGTCAAAGAAGACTGACATCAAGAGAGCACTAGAGAATGTATGCTAGTATTTATCTCGTTCATAGTGATAGAAATCAGCAAAGAGAAAAGAAAAACATGAAAGATAGGTAGTATGATGAAGAACAAAACCCTTCAGCCTTAACAGGCCACACAGAAGTTGAGTGCCTTTTGTGTTGCTGGAGAGACTGTTTGAGAAACAAAACCAAATACACACAGAGTCCACACTGACAAATGCAAGTGATTTCTGTTCTGATTTCTTTTGATAAATATTCCCTCCTTCCTTACATGTAGATTGAAAAGCCTCAGAAACAGAACAAGCACTTTATTATATATCATCACATTGCTCGTTTGACTTTCCCTGAAGCATTTAAGAACTGCTTGTAATGATCCACAACACATAACAAGATGCACAAAACAGTTCTGCAATAATAAAGTTCAATTAAATGAAACTTAACTCTCAAATTGTTGCTAACATTGGACAATAAAAACCCCAATGTTTTGCAGAAGAGATTTTTAAGTATTTTTGTCTACTTTGTTTCTTCTACACTTTTAACTTTTATCTCTGCTATGTGCATATAGCCAATAAAAAAAGTGTCAAATAAATTACAGGTATAGTTATGCTATTAAGCCTCCATATCTACTATTTGCCAACAAGTATATACAAAATAATTGACAAAAACAAGAATAAGGGGGTTTTTGACACAGCATCTGATGAACTGTAGAAAAAGCTCTAATTTCTAATAGTAAAGCTAATAATTTTCTCTCTAGTAACTTGACACAACATATGCTATAAGGGCAGGTGTATCGTAGCATCTACAGTCATTTTGAGACAGATATAGACACAAGATATATGATACAAAAGTGTATTCTTGCAGACTAGTCTACTTACTGTGCTACAACACCTCCAGTCTGCCATAAAACAACAGAAATTATTCAGCACTAACGGCAGCAGATATGAGAACGGGCATACTAGGTCAGAGCAAAAGCACAACAGTAAAACCAAACAGTAATTTTCAGTAGAAGGCTCATCACAGCCTTTGTAATGCAGCTTGAGAACCTCTCCAGCAACAAAGTAAAACATTTAAATTTAAACTTGTCTGGACCGACCAAGTCACACAAGCACATAAATAAATACTTTAAGTCTTAAACGTTCCTAAACTTTGAGCACACAGAACCCTGGAGTACACATTTGACAGTTGGACTGAGCACTATCAAAATATGCTATCAAGAAAATTTGTTATTTGAGAGAAAAAGATAACTGGGAAAGTAATAGCAGTGATGTATTAAGAAACATTTGATTAAGGTCGTAATTGCATGAATTACACAGAAGCTCAGGCTCCAATATTGCATCTTCCTGGCTGGACTGTTCCCCATGGAATTCTGTTGACAGCAAACCAGTATTACTGGAAAGACATGCTTCTACAAAGCTAGCTCCTACCCAAAAATCTGCTTTTGAGCTGAATTACAGGGCAGCTCTGATGGCTAAACAATTTCAGTATTTTGAAAGTCTACAAAGGTAGAACTACTAAGCAGAAGTCAGCTATAATCAACTTAGTTTTTGTAGAAACAATATATTGGCCAGAATACTCAGGTTCCTCCTGCTGTAGAGATGTGGGAGAGGGTTTTCTAGTTTCATTTAGCAAATTGAAACAAAAAAAAGTCTGTTTCAGTGAAGGGGAAATACAATCAAAAGCCTTTAACTAGCTTTGAGATGTAACAAATACAGAAATGCAACAGAAACTAATTAAGATTTCAGTGTGCAAGGACAATATTTTGCTACAAACAACTTGCCCTCAAATCAGTTTTCACACAGAAAACTGTCATTTCAAGACTAAAAGCTTGTATTTACTTTTAAAAAGGTACTATTTTACTTTTAACTCCAAATGTTGTTAAGTACTTTCTCCCCAAAACCAAAGGACAGTTTAAGAAGAAAGCATAGCATCTGTAACATTTATCTTGTAAGGGTAAATTAATTTCAAGTATAACAGGTATACCTACATTTACTGTAGCCTTGTCAAGCTCTGCTTCGGAAGATGTAGGTGATAGGGGACTTATAGGACTTAGAGAGGGGGAGCTGTCCACACTAGAAATGTAGTCTGGGTCAGGAACATACAAAATCTATAAAGAAGATATAATGTAGTTAGAAGTTAGATATGCTTTCAGATTTACTTTAGATTTCCCAGCAGTTCAGGTATATTTGCTAGGCTTTCTCAAAGTAAGCTACACAAACCATTCCTGCTCTCATTACTTTTAACAGAATTATGAGCTGAGGGAATAAACAATACCACATGAAGTACTTCTTCATTTTAGCTTTTCAAGTTCTTTAATTCTATCTTGATATAACTTTGATTTTCAGTCATAATAATTGAGGACAAACTTCAGACAGAAAGCATTGAAAGTATACAGCATGCCAGAAACACCCAATAAGTGTCCAAGGAAGACCTGTCCAATTATTTATCTTTCTATTACTCCACTATTTGAGCAACAAGAAACAGACTGGGAAACAAGTTCATTAAATATAGCTCTTAGCACTGAATGTTTTTTAAAAAAAAAAAAAAAAAATCACCCTAAGTTAGTCACACCTTTGATACCTTATTTCAGCCATGGTAGGCATTCAAGCTACCTAGATAGAGTTCTGTAGCAATCAGAAATAAACACAGGATTTTGTCAAACAGAGGGCTAATACCAAATTGCAAATGGTTAATTCCATAGCTGACTTATGTTTCCAGGCCCAGTTTTCAAGGAGAAATGAAAAGTGAAGGCAGAAACGGGGGAAAAAAAAGCAATAGCAACCTATGTGACTGATAATTCATATACTGCTGGTAAAGACAGCAAGTTTTCAGAGTGGAATAGAAACATTATTCAATTTATTAAAATAGAACTGCAGGCAGTAAGATGCAGTCATGGAACACTGTTTGTAAGCTGTACCCTGAATATGCCTCCTGAGCTACAGTTGGTGAACAGCCTGCTGTATTTGCAAAGCAACAGTTTAGCTTGTACACAAGTGTTATTATACAATTAAGTATATCTAGTTTGAAAAGTCCTTTGATCTTATTCAAGTGAGACAAGTAGCTTTGTTACCTGTTCCCTTTTTAGGCAGTTTTTTAATAAGTAGAAAGAATTCACAAGTTAGAGGAAACAGAAAAACTCTTTTGCAAAGTCAACAGGAAAACCAGTAAGAGAAGTTCTTTAACACTTTCTCTGGTAGAGATGAGAAATATAGGGAAAGAGGTCTTTGTTGGGTAAGTAACATACATAATGTAATAGTACCTGTCCAGGAACGACTGCTCTGGAGAAAAGCTTATTTAATTGAACCAGTTCATTGGGTGTTGTATCAAATTTCAAGGCAATACTGTTTAAAGTGTCTCTTGATTCCACCTGTATCAGTTGGGGAAAAAAAACAAACAAACAAGCCTGTAAGCAGTTAGTTCAAAGAGTGGCTCACAAATTTTATGTGTAGATTTACCAAGATTTTGACAACCTTTTAAGTGTTCGTATCTTATGACTGCCCACCCTCCAGAAAAATCAAACAAAGCCCAAACCAACAAAGCCATCCCAAAAAACATACCTACTCCCTAAATATTAGCCTATTACAACCCCATATAAAGATGTGTGCCTTTCCACTATGTTTCCAGGTGGTCAGAATTGTCAGTCACACACTTTGAGCTGTAGGTTCAGCTACTGCACCAGAACTTCTGGTCTATAAATTCACTGCTGGGTACCACTGGCCCAATACACAATTGACTCAGTTCACAGAATCATTCACTCTCCCTCTTCACCTCCTCCATTCTTCACCTACAGGAAAGCTGAAGCAATCTCTACAAACATGAACACACTCTCTCACTACTGAAATAAGCTTCTGTTAGACACTGACTTTCAAGTAAAATTCATCACTGAGAAAATGCAAAAAACGCTGAAGCAAAACAAGTCAACTAGTATGACAGTAGATGGAGCATAAGCATTTTGAGTAGGTGATTCCCAAGTAAGGAAATGATTTTTTCAAGCTCATGTTTTCACCTCCATCTCCCTAAATGTATTCAATATGAAAGACCAGAAGAAAGTAAAAGGAAAAAAATTATTCAGAGAGTATTTCAGAATAAAGAATTCATAGTTTTAAGAACAATAGAGATATGACAAGGGAGGATACAACTAAGAACTTTACTGCATAACAGCAAAAGGCTTCATAAACACTGTACTAGGAAAAACCAAACCTTATAATTTAAGACAAGATGAAGCTATATAATCTAAGCTATATTTGTGTTGCTAAATATAAGTAAAGATTGAGAATTGCCTTCCATAACATTTTGCAAAGGTGCACTTGTCAACCTAGATTCACTAAAGAAAAGAGATAAGTTTTGCCAAAGAAAAGGCAATTACAATTAGAAACTTATCTTAAAAAAAGCTATTGTGACAATTCTTTATATAGGAAGCCAATAAGCTAAACAAAGCAGCAAACATCCCTCTCTACTAGTATTTCCAGTACGAAAGACTGTATTAGTACCTCCTAGTCATTCAGTACTGTACGATCGCAGATATGCAAAAACCAAGAATATTCTTGTATGCCATGTTTAACTAGTACTAAAGCAGAAATCAAAACAAGACTGTAACTAGACCAGATAGGTCCTATGTGCTCCACAGACAATAACAAAACTAACCACCAAATCAAGGAATAGTAGTCTTTCCATCAGAAGATCTACATAATACAAAAGTTTTGCTAAAACAAACTGTAAAGTGAGATTCAAAAGTTTTGCCTAAGTTTGCTCTCACATAAACGTTGAAGGACAGTCAGCTTCTAGGTACTGCTTATGTATCACTTAATGACAGTCTAAAATCTGAATTGTTTCTATCTTATAAAACAAACTAAAAGCATTCAATTAAAACCCATGAGGCTTAAGCCCTTTAAGAGTGCATTCATTCTTTTCAGTCTTCAGAAATAAAAACATCTGGTGAGATAGCTTGGTAACTAAAGTGTTTACCTTACTCAAAATAAACACAATGGCAAGCATAAGCTTCCTTTTCTTATTTGGCTGCCATGTTTGCACAGGCAAATTTCCACTTTGCATGAGATTTCAAAGACCAGCACTGATACCTTCTTAAAACAAAGACATTGTTCATGTAATAGAGACTTCCTGAAGTATCTCCCTAGATTCAAAGGCCTACTTACCAATTCTTAGGCTGTCTACTATTTTAATAAACAGAATCTGAACAGACAAAAGCATAGAATAACAAACTGAAAAAGTGCCACCACATACCACAGTCAGTCCTCAGCTTTTCTAACAATTTTTTTCCCCACCAATTCAATACTGGAAGACAGGGCAAAAAGTCATTCCTTCTCTCTCAGAAAGCAAAATTTCTATACATTATGAGGTAGCCATCTAAATGCTATTCTGAATATTAAGAATCTTATATAAATATTTGGATATTAAGGCACGATGCTGCATCTTCTTTGATAAGAGAAGGGAATGATGAACAGTGACTGCATTGTTTTGTGATTAACAGAATGGCAAGATTTGTTCCAATACAAGTACACTGCTGGAGAAAGGAGACCCACTAGACATGTAAACAGTTTTATTCCCTATAACAGTCAAAAATGGACCTGAGGAGGCCAGCTGGTGCCTTGAAGTGGTTCAATACATATCATGCACTGGTTTTGCTTGCTTCAGTATAAAGACTGAAAGACACTAATTAATAGAAGTGTTAAAAGAAAACAAGGATTGCTCATTCAGCACTGCATAGATTCACACACTCTGCTTTGCACAATAACTTTTGTTGAAAAGGTTCCTTAAAAATATAAGTAGCTTTCCTCAATAGCAAAACCTTCTTGTCATCAACTCTTACACAGAGGTAAAACACATAATATCTTATTTTCCTGTTACTTTGACCTTATGTTGTCACTTACATATAAATATAAATAAGTTTAAAATTCTAAGTTCATCAAAATCAGTTTTTTATGGATTTTACTAGATACAGAAAGAGCCACTTAAAATCCTTACCTTTCATTTTCCTTTTCCAATAAAATCCCTAATCAAACATTCTCTTCAAATCATTCTGTCCCTATTTGAGCAGAGGTGCATCTCACTACCCCTTTTCCATTTACAGAGCACTACTTATGTACCCATGTTTGCCCATGTGTGTACCATTAGACAGAGCTTCAGTCACCATTAGCTATGGTTCAAACTGCCTTCATTTCCCTCAACTTAACAGTTGGCAAAGTTATTTAAAACCTAATTCTCTACTGATATTTTAATGAACTTGACTGTCATTGCATCTCAATGCTTGGAATTCACTTATTCTTCCATTAAAAATTATACATCAAATATATATGAATCAGAGTGTAGAAAGAATTTTACTATTTTCTTATTTCAAGACTAGATGTCCAACAACCAGAAAACAACAAAACAATAGTTTAAGAGTATTAAAATGAACTAACAAAATTAAATAGATGGGAAGACTAGAATGAAGGGTGGAGACACAGGGGAGCAGACACCACCACTTTGGTGTTGTATCCAAGCCTTTAAAAATACTGGATTATCACTATATCAACTAATTGTTAATAGGACTAATGTATATAGTATACAACATCGGGAAAACAGAACCTCAGTTATTTCTTTCTTCTCAAAAGGAAGATCAGTGATAAGTCTTTCCTTGAAGTCATAAAACTACTAGCATGCTACAATCACTGGTGATCAGTGGCCAGCACTGTCTGTTTATGCTCCATTTATCTGTAGTTGGCTCTTCTAACACCTGCAGGTAGGCACTGCTTATGTTTGTACATGTAACGCAAAAGGCTTCCAATGCAATGTTAAGGTAATGAAGTTATGTCAGTTAAGCAATGTAAAGATGCTACTTCCAGAATCCAAAAAAGGACTCAAGAAAGTTCTAGCTAGTAACAATAATTCACCTGAACTATTTGCTCTGTTGGTTCTCTGAGCCTGTTCACATTCATCAGCTGTGTGCTGAAAGCACCAACTGTGAATTCTGAAATAACAGATAATATCAATTTGCATCTAATCTGTCAACTGACATTTAGAGAAGGAGAAATTATATGAACTTTAAAAAAAAATATCTGTTCACTGTCTAAGCAATATCAGCAAAAACAAACCAGTTTTCTGTATCTTTTAGAGGCAGTTTAGGACTTACTTCCTTCAATTACTACCATATCTGTTTTCAATCAGTACCATATCTGCTGATATATTCTCTCTGGTGTAACATACAGAACAGTAGTTTCAAGTTTTTACATTTTGGGAATTTTAGATGAGAATCTTAAACATTAATTGCTTTTTGGTTTTAGCTTTTAAGTGAAAATATATTTTATTGTTTATTTATCCCCATAGTAACTATTTTCTTTTTTAAAAAAGTCTCATGTGAAGTCCACATTAAAAACCCATAGTTTGCATGAGCAAAATATCATCTCACTCCAAATTTCAGGAATACAAGACCTTCCTTTCTAAAACCATGTAGCCACTGGAAAAACTAACACATTAAATTATATTTTAATAAAGGAAAAAAAGCCCACTAACTTTTCAACAATACTGGGAGGTGAAGGGGAATCTGGTTTTTGCCTTCATCCTTCTACTACTTCTCAAAGAAGCAACACAGGCAGGTAGATTAATACATGTGTGTGTTGTCACAGTCAGAGGCAGTAGGATTAAGCCAGAAACCAGACATAAGTAAGTGCATCTCTCCACATAGAATAAAGTCATAAATAACAACAGTAGCAAATTAACACAATAGTTGCCAGATCTCTCGTAGTGAACATAAGCTCAGTATCTAGAGGTTAGATCTGTGTATTTTATTAAAATACATGTGCCCAACATTCAACCAAAAGCTCCAAAAACTTGATGTTACTGAAGCACTTCATGAGCTTCATGAGTGAAATGTACTGCAAGAGCCATCAGAATAGAGCATTTGTGAAGCTGAAATGCACCATGTTCCATATATGCAACAGGCTCCTTTAGAAGCTGGACTAAGTTTAATGACAAAAAGCTTTGATTCTTGTGAATCATCTTTTTGACTCACAAGGAAGTGATGCATCCTTCAGGATGTACTAAGAAAGCTATTTCGGGCTCTAAAACCCCACCCACTGGAACACAGAAACCTGCAGAAGTATATGACAACTTGACACAAACATACTAGGTTAAGAAAAGGAAAGCTTGTTGCTTTAACTTTGCCTGGAATCTTATATACCAAAGTAAAAGCATGCACATAGTGGCAAGAGCCAAGTTAAGGGATTTGAGTATGAATGCCAGTAATATAGACCTACAACTAACCCTTTTTTCCTATTATTTCAGACATAATGGAGTTAATGTAATAGAAACAGTCACCTTTATATTAACATTCTTCAGCTGCTAGAACCCAAGCAGCAGGAATTTCTGTTTTGAATTTAAACTTCAAGGAAGCCTTTAGTATAAGCTGGAATTATATTCAAATTCTAATAAAAGCCACACTAATGAAGTGCTTCTTGCTCCCAATACACACATACTGTCTCTTCAAATGACTATCACAGCCTTCTCAGTATTTAAGCAGTATCACAGGTTGGCTTAATAGAACATTAAGAGTTAAGTTCTTCCATCTCCCCCATCTCTTACTCCTGGAATAAGAGAACATCAAGAGGTCAAGTAAAGACCTTTTATAAAAAAGTTCTCATTTTTATTTATCATGTCCAGCTTCAAAAGCGTTCAAAGACAACTGTGACACTTTCCCTATTTTAACATCAATTCTATAAGCATTATTTATAGGCTTAATTATATTTCCCGTATATAACACAAGACAGATACTTCTCACTTCTGTTTCCCTTAGTAACCACAAATGTGAAAAGCTGACTGCAGCACAGTTTGAGGGTCATTTCAAGAACAGAACATGGCTCCATTTTCAGATACTGATGCAGAAACAGAGTTATACAGTAAAAGGTATAGATCTAGGGAAATCATTAGGAGACCACCAGAAGGTCAGTATCAAGATATAGCTTCCCTTCCAAACTTAACTCTGTTATTTCTCCTGGCAGCAACAGCTTATAACAATGCTGAAAGCAGAGAACTTGCACATGATTATGTAACTATTGTTATTTATTGTTTCCAACTAGTTCCCTAAAAGTGAACCAGTCAACAGACTGATTAGTTTGGGATTTTTAAGGGAAAAAAAAGGCATTTAAAGGGAAAAAATAGCATTACTCCTCAAGTACTACTAGCTAATTCCCTAATTTAATTTCTGTCAAACTAAACTATCAGATGCACAGAATTCCAAGATTAAAGATAACGAACATTACAGTTTTGCTTATATTTTGTAAGGAAACTTTTTAGTCTGCACTTGCTTTGAAATAACATTCTAACAATAAAAATCAGTGACTTACAGAATATTCAAGAGTCCCTCTAGGCTTTTGAATAGACATTCGTCGCCCATCTTTCTTGTCTGGGGTCTTCTTCTGGCCAGCGTCTGAAAAAAATTGAGGCAACGCGCGTGTTAAATTCATTTTCCTCTTCAGTACTGTCACAGGCTGCTGATACAGCCCCGTGGGCAGACATCTAATTCACCAGTTACACAGCTTGCTCCTGCTGATTCTAACAGACACCAGCTGCTAAAATAGGGACTTCATTCCTCTGCAATGCTTTAAGAATTCAACCAATACAAACAACTGATAACTGGAAATCAACTAACTGCATAAGTACTTGCTGCTATCCAGGAAGCAACTTATGAAGAAAGACTAAATAGCAGATTGACCCTATCAGGCAAGTAACATCCCTGGAATTACTGTGGTTAATTGATTCTATATCATACCCAATCTGCTCTCATCTGGAAGGGAGATGATCTATAGTTCCTGTGTGTTCAATCTGATCACTGGAGATTTTTTGTTGCTGTTTGATAAGTACAGAGTATTTACAGCTTTTTCATAAAACAAAGAGTATTAGTGTTAAACTTCATAATTATCCTGTCTGTAGCAAACATGCAGCCTGTACGTAAACACTAAAGATTCTAAATAAATAAAACCCCATTAGATAGAAATAAACAAGCCCCACACTTCATTTGTATATAGCCAAGCGTAGGTTGTTTTTTTTCCTCAACCCAAACTTAAGTTTCCTTCTTCTTCTTACTACTCTAAGTGTCTAAAGAGCTTGCAGAGAGGTACTATTCAAGAGGTTGAAATAAACCATCTTCTCCCTCTCCAGTAACTTAAAGTAGAATAAAGTCTTACACGAATAACCACTTCTGTTCCTTATGCCAGAAATGAAAATGGAAAATTATTTCACAAAGGAAGAACCTGCTACTTTAGACTTCGAATCACAGAATCATCATAAAATATCCCGAGCTGGAAGGGACCCATAAGGATCATTGTCCTGGCCTTGCACAGGACAACCTCAAGAATCCCACTGAGTCCGAGAGCATTGTCCAAATACTTCCTAAACTCTGGCAGGCTTGGTGCCGTAACCACTTCCCTGGGAAGCCTGCTCCAGTCCCCAAACACCCTCTGGAGGAACCTTTTCCTAATATCCAACCTAAATGTCCCTTGACACAGCTTCAGGCCACTCCCTCAGGTTCTGTCACTGGTCAGAGAAGAGACCAGTGCCTGTCCCTCCACTTCTCCTCATGAGGAAGCTGTAGACCACTATGAGGTCTTCCCTCAGTCTCCTCCAAACTGAGGCCACTGACCTCAGCCACTCCTTGTGTGGCTTCCCCTCTAGGCCCTTCACCATCTTCAGAGACTTCAGAGCAATCTGGTAACTTCAGGAAAGTAAGAGCAACCAGAGGGTAGCGGTGAGGAAGGAAGGCCTTCCCTGTTGAGGGCACTTTGTAGCAAAGCAGATGCCAGAAGAACTCCTAACACAAAATTTCCAGGAGCTTATAATCTGCAGTTAGGGTTAACATCATCCCCTCACATACTTAAGACAGTAAATCCTACCCTTCCCATCAGAGCTCACTTTCATGGGATACAGGTTTCAAGTGTTTCATAACCTACCATGATTTAAGTCTCTGGAGTCAAGAGGAGATGGAGGCATGGAATGCCAAGCTACGTGTGTGCTGAGTACCCATCTGGCCCAGCTACTAAAATCCACACCTCTGCCCACAGCCCAAGTGCTTGAGCTGTCTGTTCATAAAGAACACATTGATTTCACCTAACCTCTTGGAAACAAAACTAGGAGATATTTCAACTGTGAAAATAGGTCAGAGCAGTAGAGACATGAACTCAACCTCCCTGATGACACACTACAAAGCCTCTCTCTCACTGAAAGAGCAGGTTATTTATTTTTGAGGGGAAAGTAAACCCATCTTTCAGCCATTCCAGTGCCCTCAGTATTCTAGGAAGCACATGAAAGTAGAAACAACTACCAGCATAGAATGCAGCAGTCTGAAAAGTCCTCAGCATCAACAAGAATCAGTCTTGTGCTTTCATGTTATCTATTTTCCTGATAACCCTCTTGCACAGGAGATCATCTTGTTAGGTTACACTCAATCCTTACTTCATCTGCCAGTAGCAAGCCAGTGAGACTACTGAAGGCTGATGTTCTCAGACCACAGGTAGAAGAAAAACCTGCTGCCACTGACCATACTATGCACAAACTCAAGAGTCAAGAATAACTTGTTTAGCAAGAGGATCTATGGTGCCAGGTTATCAGAGCTCTTAGCTGTGCTGTTTTAGACAGAAACAAGACCCACCCTTTAGCAACATCAGGGTTGATGCTTTAATTCTTAACTACCTTAAACAGGACTGAGCCTCCACAACAGCTGGAAACACTGAAGTGATAAAGTGAATGTCAGATCCACAAATGACAAAAAATATTTCAACTGCCTAGGATTTCAGAGACTAGAACTAGAAAGATGCAGAAGGCAGTGTTCACAAAGACACCAGACCAATATTTAGTCTGAATGTGTGGCACAGAAACTCAGGATTAAGACTGTAGCATAAGAATGATTACATATGATCATCAACATAAACAGAGAGAAGGACTTATTGTTCCAACATATTTATATAAAATAAGGTTATGAACATTATGGTTTAAGAACATACAGTTTTCAATGAGGCAGCTTTGTCCTTAAGATATGCAATAATCAGTGGTATTATTCAACTGAAAATTGAAGACAACTGAAGTTAAAATTTAACATTTATAGGAGAGATTCTAATATTGCCTCTATTTGGCCCTATGCCACTGAATTTTGGTCAAGTGAAAACATTCCTGGTGCACTGCTAGCTCAAATTGTTATGACAAGAGTGACATTTCTCATTTCTTAGTATGCCGTCTGAGCTGAATTGTTGGCCTTTGATTTGTTGTTTGCTGATGCTTCTAGCACATCCTTTGGACTTCTGGCACTAAGAGCTGGTAAAGAGAACTAGTATACAGGCTAGGAACTGCTTAAGAGGATCTTCAAGCTCTGCATAGAGCAAGATGTACTCATTTTCCTTTACCCTACTATTTTTCTGCAAGATAAGCTTAAATCTCAAATAACTTACATTAAAGTGAATAGAATATCATCAGCAGAGAAACATTGCAACAGACATTACAACAGTCACTTTTTGCAAACGAATAAATTAATATACCAAACAAGTATTCTCTGAGAAAAAGCAAGGAAGTCAATGATTATTGTAAACTGTTTAAAACTAATAAATTAGCCTATTATGGTCAAGAAGATAAGAAAAAGATGATTTATCCACATATACACACCACCTAACAAAAATTGCACATTTATGCATCAGAGTTACAGTGTTTAAAACAAAGAAATAGGCAGCAACTTTGTAAAATTCTTGTCTAGAACACAGTTTTTCACAGGATCTTAATGCAGCACATATGGGGTAACGAATGATGAGAAAGTAAGAAAAATAGTCTTTGAAATATTCTCAAATACATTGTTATTTAGCAGTACATGGAACATATTGCTAATTGATAAAATAGGGGAAGTACAGATATTACATCTTTATTAGATTAGTTCTGCTCAATAACAATTAGATCATTTTAATCTATTCATAAAGGAACAAAAGAGATTAAAGGAGGAAATCTTTATATTCCATAAGACCTGGTGACCTGACACTCCTAACAGCAGGGACTACCTCACAGTCAGCAACTGTCTCATTAACCCTTCTCCCTGTTCTGCAGTTAGATACGCTTATGCTAATTACAGGAATATTATTTTCAGTTACTTGTGCACAGTAAACTCAACTTCAGTCTTAAATTCAAACCTAAAAGGGGCAGTATCCCAAGGAGGAGACTCCAAGTTAACAATCTCCAATCAGCCACAGTGACAGACAGGTTCCAGGCAAATCTTCAAACTGGGCTCGAAAATCATTCTCTAGATTCTATAGATCCCTCTCCTGAAGCACTTCGGTACCATATTAAAAACAGCATCCAGCAGTCCTCTGAAGAATCCTTCGGGTTCTCCTTCAAGAAGAACAAGGACTGGTTTGATGAAAACAGTCAAGAGATCCAGGAATTGTTGAGGAAGAAGAGAACTGCTCATCAAGCACACCTTGCACTGCCTTCCTGCCACGTAAGAAAAGCAACCTTTTGTCTTCCATGCAGCAAGCTCCAACAGAAACTCTGTGACATCCAGAACAAGTGGTGGATCAACCTAGCTGAAAAAACTCAATTTTGCGCAGATATGGGTGATCACAGAGGATTCTATGAGGCCCTGAAAACAGCATATGGACCTACATACCAGGTCCAAAACCCTCTACTCAGTACTGATGGTCAAACGCTTCTGACAGATAAAACCTCCATTCTGAATCGATGGTCTGAACACTTTCAGACTCTCTTCAGTACCAACCGTGTAATTCAAGACTCAGCAATTCAGTCCATCTCACAACAACTGGTGAAGAATGAACTGGATATTGCCCCCACTTTGGGAGAAACTCTTAAGGCCATACAGCAGGTGAAAATTGGCAAAGCAGCTGGGGTTGATGGAATTCCACCTGAAATCTGGAAACATGGGGGCCAAGCACACCATGCTAAATTTCACGAGTTCTTACTACGCTGTTGGGAACTTTGTGA
Source organism: Manacus vitellinus (assembly GCF_001715985.3). Lineage (NCBI taxonomy): Eukaryota > Metazoa > Chordata > Aves > Passeriformes > Pipridae > Manacus > Manacus vitellinus. The sequence continues at coordinate 17,782,024 of NW_021939396.1, forward strand.
ACTACCATCAGACCTTCGTGATGCAGTCATCATCACTTTGTATAAGAAGAAAGGAGTTAAATCAGACTCTTTAAATTACCGTGGTATTACTCAGCTCTCCATTGCTGGCAAAATCCTGGCAAGAATACTCTCGAACAGACTAATACCCGCTATAGCAGAAGGAATTCTACCTGAAAGCCAGTGTGGTTTCAGAGCCAACAGAAGTACCACAGACATGGTATTTGTTCTCAGAAAACTGCAAGAGAAGTGTAGGGAACAGAAAAAAGGTCTCTACGTAACCTTTGTTGATCTCACCAAGGCTTTTGATACTGTGAGCAGAAAAGGTCTGTGGCAGATTTTGGAACGTTTAGGATGTCCCCCCAAGTTCCTTAAAATGATTATCTCACTCCACGAGGATCAGCGTGGCCAAGTCAGATATGGTGATGCACTTTCTGAGCCCTTTCTAATATCTAATGGAGTGAAACAAGGCTGCATTCTTGCACCAACCCTATTCACAATCTTTTTCAGGGCCACGGCAGACCTCGATGATCAGGATGGTATCTACATTCGATATCGTACTGATGGAAGCCTTTTCAACCTAAGGTGACCGAAGTCCCACACTAAGACCTTAAACCATCTTGTCTGGGAGCTGCTCTATGCTGATGACGCCGCCCTTGTTGCACACACAGAAGCAGCTCTGCAGTGTTTAACATCCTGCTTTGCAGACGCTGCTGAGCTCTTTGGGCTGGAAGTCAGTTTAAAGGAGACAGAAGTTCTCTATCAACCTGCACCCCAGGAAGTCTTCCATCATCCCCATATCACCATTGGCCAATCAGAGCTCAAATCAGTCCAGCAGTTTAATTACCTAGGCAGCCTCATCTCCTTGGATGGTAAGATTGACGAAGAGAAAAACAACAGGTTAGCAAAGGTATATAGTGCTTTTGGAAAACTCCATAATAGAGTATGGTGTAATAAACACTTGAAGAAAAGTACAAAGATCAGTGTTTACAGAGCCATAGTGCTGTCTACTCTCGTATGGTTCTGAATCATGGGTCATCTACCGCCACCACCTGCGACTCCTAGAACGCTTCCATCAATGCTGTCTTCATACAATCCTAAACATCCACTGGTCAGATTATGTGACCAATACATCTGTTCTAGAACAAGCAGCAGTCACAAGTATTGAGGCCATGTTGCTGAGAACACAGCTGCGCTGAGCAGGGCGCATCTCAAGGATGAAGGACCACTGCCTCCTTAAGATCTTGCTTTATGGTGAACTTGCCACAGGCTGCTGCAAGAGAGGAGCCCCGAAGAGAAGATGCAAGGACTCCCTGAAACAACATCTCAGCCTTGGCCATATTGATCAACATAACTGGTCTACTCTGGTCTCCAATTGGGAGGCCTGGAGACACACCATCTATAATGCTGCTGCTTCCTTTGAGAACGCACGCAGGATCACTCTCGAGGAGAAAAGGCAACGCAGAAAGAATCGTGCCTTGCAGAATTTACCACCTAAGGAGTCTTTCTGCTCTGCCTTCTGCAATTGGATATGTCTTATCTCGTACTGGCCTTATTAGCCACCAGTGTGCTTGTAACAAGTGTGGATAGAGCCTTTCCCAAATCTTCATTCGCAAAGCCTAGCCATGATGATGATTTTCAGTTATCTTCCCATGTCTTAGGAACCAGAAACAAAGAGGCCCTAATAGTAACCTACAAGATGCTTGGAGCCTACAGTTTTCTAGCCAAAATGGTAGGTTTCCAGACCAAGACAGTGTTATAAACAATGCCTCCTTCAGTCTCCTCTTGATAAGCAACTGCTACTTATTCTGTGATTCAGTGTTTCCAAGCAAGTCACGCTCTCAAAATTCTTGATCCTTATCACTGCTCTCCACATGATGTTTCTGTTCACATTTTTCTCAATCAAACCCTCAGGTTAAATGCATCCAGGACCTTGCTATCATTGCCTCAGCACTTTAAACATCAGAACAACTTCTTCCTGCAACATAGATACAGCACAGATTCAAGTTCATTTTGTGATGCCCCCAACACATGCCCCTCTTTTCTTCTATTCAGCCTGCTGCATAGCACATAGGCAGAAATAACTTAATGCATGATTTCAGGATGGAAAACAACTGAATAGAAGTAAACTTAAGACAGGCCACTTCTCCAAATGGCTAGGAGACAAAGCAGCTCATGCACGACACTTCACATTTAAAAGTAAACAGAAATGCTTTATCACATTTTCAAATTACGCCACAAAATGTGTTAATCAACAGTAAGTTTCCTTTCCTGGTCCATCTGAAATACATCTATATAGTTTAATACATGAGAAACTACCTAACTGCAAATCTCCACGTACTGTACAAACTCTCTGCAGACCAAATGTATCTATTAATGAAAACTTGCAAAAATCTTGGCTGTTCTATTGATACAGTTAGTCAACTTTTCCAATAATAATTGTTTGCCTCTTTCAGATATTTAAGCCCATTTAGTTGTGCATCTTCAAGTCTACACAATACCACATGAGCAGTTTGACCATCAAGCAGCAATATCAACATCTTTGAGAATTTACACTTTGCCTTATCTCACTTAAGCCAACGATATCTACTTTTTCTAAAAGTGCAAAGTCAATTAGCTCATCCTCCTGACCTGTGCACGACAACTGCCCTGCTATCATGCAAAAGGATGTGCTGTGTATGTGAAGTTATACCCAGTGCTTCAGTAAACACCTTGCTGAACAAATTTATTGCATTAGGTTTGCAGGTAACAATGAACTGGGGGGACCAGTCAACATACATGATGACAGGGCTGCCATTCAGAGGGACCTGGACAGACTGGGGGAACAAGTTGACAGGAACCTTATGGAATTAAACAAGGCAACAGTCTTCTGCATGGGAAGGAAGAGCCTTTTGTGCTGTACAGGCTGGCACCACCCAGCCAAGGAGCAGCTCTGCTGATAAAAACCCAAGGGTATAAAAACCCAAGGGTCTTGGTAGGCAGAAGCTGGACAAGAGCCAGCAGCATGCCCTGGAAAAAAGGAGGAATAACAGCATCCTCAGCTGTGTTAACTGTGGCCAGCAGACAGAGCACTGGAGAGAAGCAACTATTATCCTTAACTTGGCACTCAGACTGCTTTTGAAATACTGGCTCTAGTGTCACTGTCCTGCTCTCCCCCCACCCCGCTCAATATAAGAAAGGCATAGATAAACAAAAACTATTTCAGTGAAGGGCCACTAAGGTAGACAGGGGCTGTGAGAACAGGCTAAAAGAACAGAGTCTCTCCAGCCTGAAGCAGAGGTGATTTTGAAGGACTGGAACAGCAGCCATCCTGTACCTTCTAGACAGTTTCCCCATAGGTGTCAAGATGACAGAGTCAGGCTCTTCAGTAACACAGTGGGAGAACAAAAGACAACAGACATAATGGACAAACAGGAGAGCTTCTGACTGGGAAGAAGGTAAAAAAAAATTAGTTGCCCAGAGTAGCTGTGCAGTTTCCATCCTTGGACATTTCCACGGTCCAGCTAAATAAAGCACTCAAAAACCTAGCCTGAAATCATCATCTTCCCTATGTTAAGCAGGACTAAACAACCTTACTTGCAATTTGAGTTCTCTAACTATGATTCCTCCCACATTTTTCTGGCAGGCAATACAGATAAATGATGCCACCACTAAATCAAAACAGAGGGAGATTTACACATACAACACAGCAGGGTGTGTTGCTTACTGATTAACAGAAAATTATTATCAATACATGTAGTGACTTGAAATGCTGCCATAAGCATGCAGGTTCTCAATAAAACATGACCTTCTAAACTATTTGAATGTTAGAAATTGAAATTAACCAGAAAATCAAAATAAAAACACATGACACATTAAAAATGTAATACAGTCAAAAGATACCAGAGTATGAATAAAAAAACCCATTAGATTATATTTGTTTCAGTCATCTGCTAGATTAGTTTATAAACTGAACTTCAGTAAAACATCCAATACATCACAACCCTGTTGAACAGTAAAAAATGGATTAAGAGTTGTGAAACATGTAAAAAATTCAGTAAAGGGGAGAGAGAAATAGAAACTAGGAATATGGAGGGGTATATTAATGAGATCCCAATGGACTAGTTTTTAACACAGTTCAATTGCATATCAGCAGACTGACTCAAAAGGACAATCAACAGCAAAGGTTGGGCAAAAGGACACAACAAATTCTGCAGCCCCAAGGCTTGGAGAAAAAAAAGCAGGAGGAGATGTAATGGCACAAAGCAGAACATGAAAAGATCATTTATCATCACACACACCAAGGGAATAGTCCAAAAATCCTATATACTAGTAGCACATAAGTCTGAAGAAGAGATTGTGCATACATTTACATATCACAAGATGACTGAGTCACCAGCCTGATACATTCCAAGATCACATTTGCTTCTTATGCCTGTACCAACTGAAGTATTTTCAGACACGAAAGCGAAGCATTAATGTCTTTATAAAGGGTGTTGGTACATTTCACATGTGCTTCATCTGGAACAGTGTGTACAAGAAAACTCTCAGAAGTGTGTCTCCCCAGTTTGAATCCTCTCTCATACTTTATCATACACCTGTTAATTTCTTAAAAGTGAAGTACTGAATAAAGATGAAGTGAGGAAATGACCTACCTTATTCTTATGTTTGCTCTTTTCTAAGGCAGATTTTTAGAAAGGAAGACACTGACTTTTACAGCAGGGCTTGAAAGATGTATTTTAACTTGGCTCTGCACATTTATTTGTCTAATGCACTGCTGCCACCTTGACCACAGTACAGAGGACTGACAAGCCACACAGCTTACTGGATATAGTGCGTATGGTAATCTTACCAATCAAGACTCAAAGGTGGTAAGAAAGAAATGTAAATAAACCCACAGGCCACATGGTTCAGAAATGAACAGTCAAGTTGAAACTGAGGGAGAAAAACAACAACAACAGCTTAATAGGAGGTGGCTAGAAAAACTTTGCTGACAGACTGGTTCAGAGGAATATTTGAATAAACAGTTCTGAATCACTGATTTTTAACTTTTGTACTTAATGAGACACATATTGCAGAAAGTCAAGACTTTCTGTGCAGTGTATCTTCTCCCTCCATTAAGTGACCACAGACAGAAGTGAGGTGAAAACGTCCAGGAGGGAAGAACCACAAGACTCCAGGTATGAAACTATATCCTCACAGATTCAAAGTTTTATCTGGTAGAAACCTCTAAAGTATATTTACTCCAGCCTCCAGTTTGAAGCAGAATTATTGCCAACATCAAATCAAGTCAGCTTAAAACCTGTTCCAGTGATGGACCACTCTGTGCAAAGTTTTTTCTGTAGCCTAATTTGAATCTCCCAAGCTAAAACTCATGGCCATTGCCACTTCTTGATTTCTTACTACTGAGAAGAGTGCACTCCTTTAGATAGATGCATGTCATAATTAGATTGCCTCTAGGCTGCCTTAGTTTCCTCTGCATGACTAAAGCTCAGCTCCCTCCTCACAGGTCATATGCCCTGTGTCCCTAAAGTAAAATAGTTGGTTTTCATCAAGAGTAACAAGATCAGTGTAGGAGGCAAGGCAGTAGGAATGCCTGTGCAGCCTGTCAGATGTAGATGGTGTCTGCTTGTGTGCATTGGATCACACTTCTAGCACAGAAAGGATGATAGGTAACCAGCTATATTTACAGTGCCACTCTTTATTTGCTTCATGCCCCTCTCCCCCGAGACATACAAGGAGAGAAAGAGACAGTAACTTGTTTTCCAGTAGTGAAATGAAATACCTTGAATAAGGCCTCTGCAAACTGTTAAAAGCTTGTTGACAAAGGTCACTTAAAGTCTTTTGCAGAACCAAAATGACAGTGACTTGCTTTAGCATCCTCTGGTCTTTTAATCAGTTACAAGGCCTTGTGTTCAGCTGTTAGTATAAAGCATCTCCTGTGATACATGTGATTTCTTAGAGGGAAAAGCTCTCTGAGTATTTGTCCCCCTCTTCTGGGGCAAAGGATTAACTTAGACTGCATTGTAATGTTTTGGGTCTTTTTTTTTTTCCCCTCTAGCTTTGAGCAAAAAATGTATTTTCTCAGATGCTTTCATAATGTACTACTTAAAATTTGTGTTAATGAAAAGTGACTGCAGTTCTGGAAAGCAGGGTGTGTTTCTCTGTGTATGGAATTTAACATGCCTTTTTGACAGCACTATACTTGTAGTTTTTCCTCACCTAGGCAAAGCATGCTGTGCAAGGCAATTAGACCATGGTTCTCCCATGCTATTTTCTTTATGGAGTTTCTGTCAGTTACATAAGAAACGAATTCTTATGACTGTAGAATTCTTCTGGCAAGAATTTTGCTGGCTTTCACAAACCACCTGTGCCCTGGTAATGGGTGCTGTGGAAGCTGTAACAATGATTACAATGCTTCAGTTGAAATCAAACCTCTGTTTTAATTAGAGATGGATCCCCTGGCATTAGATAAGACTTATTGGCAAATTCTAACTACTCCAAATGTTTAGTCTCTTTATGCAGTGTTCTGAATCCAGGCCTACCTATTACTCTAGTTTTTCTTCCCTGCTTAGGGCTCTGTGTTCATTTCCTTTGCATGGACTATGCATTATTTCTTAAAAGAACAGTTCTTCATAAATGCTTTAAAACCACATTTGCACTTTTCTGAAACAAAACCCAACCTTTTTATTCTTATTTTTAATTTAACTTCTACAATAAATTATCTCAATTTTATTAATGTAATATTAGTACTTTTACCTTTATTGTTTTCATGCTTGTCTCTCTGAACAGTTTAACAGCTGCTCTGTTACATTTCCAAGCTCAGGGAGGCAAGTCTCTTCACATGCTGTGCCTTAACTCATTTCTTTGGATACACACAGAACAGTTTATAGTATTTCTTAGAAGAGAGAAAGGAGTCACTGGGAGACTGAGTATTGCCATTGGAAGCTGTAAACCTGTTTAACCAGTTTACATTGTTTGTGTCCCAGTCAAGTCAGTGAAAAAACTTTAGAAAGGTATTTTTTCTTTTAATGATTGTGATAGAGGATAAAAATGCAAAGAGAACCAGAAATTCCGGAGAATGCATCTGGCATCTGGTACTACCAATATCAGTGTGAAGTTTATTTCTTTTAAAAGGTCTATGAACTTTGAAATAAAATTTCTAAATATGGTCTATTGATAATTTATAGGAAGAGCTAGTATGTATGTATGTATTCAAGGCATGGATTTACCTAGAAACTTTAGCTAGAACAGAGTGTAACTTTCTTGTTTATTGGTAGGTACTGTAGGTGTTAGTGTTCTGATATTGCATGTGTTTTTGTTTTAAAATGCAACTCCAGGCTTTAGGGAATGTGTGATTAAGGATTATCTGTACTGTGGAATTAGCTTGAATGTTCAGTTTAATTAGAGCCTCATCTATAGAAACCTCTTACTTAGATGAGCTGACAGAGAAACACACCCTGCTTTCCAGAACTGCAGTCACTTTTCATTAACACAAATTTTAAGTAGTACATTATGAAAGCATCTGAGAAAATACATTTTTTGCTCAAAGCTAGAGGGAAAAAAAAAAAAAGACCCAAAACATTACAATGCAGTCTAAGTTAATCCTTTGCCCCAGAAGAGGGGGACAAATACTCAGAGAGCTTTTCCCTCTAAGAAATCACATGTATCACAGGAGATGCTTTATACTAACAGCTGAACACAAGGCCTTGTAACTGATTAAAAGACCAGAGGATGCTAAAGCACGTCACTGTCATTTTGGTTCTGCAAAAGACTTTAAGTAACCTTTGTCAACAAGCTTTTAACAGTTTGCAGAGGCCTTATTCAAGGTATTTCATTTCACTACTGGAAAACAAGTTACTGTCTCTTTCTCTCCTTGTATGTCTCGGGGGAGAGGGGCATGAAGCAAATAAAGAGTGGCACTGTAAATATAGCTGGTTACCTATCATCCTTTCTGTGCTAGAAGTGCGATCCAATGCACACAAGCAGACACCATCTACATCTGACAGGCTGCACAGGCATTCCTACTGCCTTGCCTCCTACACTGATCTTGTTACTCTTGATGAAAACCAACTATTTTACTCTTCTAAAATAACCTACCGTAACAAATAAATTTAATTGACTTTAATATTACATTTCAGTAGAGACATGACCTTACCTACAGACTATAACAAACATATATTCATCCACTTAGCACAGAGCTTCTCGAAACAGAAAAAAAAAAAGAGGAAAATATTTACTATTCATTGTACACTGCTCCTTATATTATCATAAAGCACTTTAACAAACTTAACTTCATATGCCTTTTTCTTTCGAATCAGTCATTAGATCATGCTGGTTTTACTAGTTATGTCATGGCTTGTTTGTAACCCCAAATCACTCTAGAGTCCTTACCGCCTGCTCCTCTTCTGCATAAACAGTTTGTGTGCATTTGCTGACCACCCCTCCAGTTTTCAGGGTACTTCTTGCCCATGTGAGTGCTCACTTCAGATGAGTAAGTTACAGTACCCATACCTACAGCCCAACGACATTATCAAGAAAGGGATGATAACAGCAGCCCTCTTCCAGGCACAGGACAAGGAGTCACTTACTGTCTCCTGACTGACCTGTTCGGCCACTGAGAGGCAGAGGTACTACTTCTGCCCTTAGCATCACTGAGCCTACTTTCAAAGGACTACTGCCTGTTCATCAGGAGCACCAGAGAGGCAGAAACCACCTCGTACACAAAAGAGATCTCAAACCAAGAAGTTTGCGCTCCCCGCGCTTTCCTTCACCGTCGTCGGTGAAGGTAGCAGGAGAGGGAAGCAAACGAAAGTAAGCGTAGAAGTTCCGCCAGTGAAATCAGGAAGACGTTCGGTCGGTTTCTGCTGTTGGACCCTTCCCCGCGGTGCCACCGCTCCGGCGCAGCCCCAGCCCCGGCAGTGCCCGGCACAACGTGCGGCCCTTTCCCCCCCCGCCGCCCCCTTCCGTCCGAGCCCTTCTGGTCAGCGGGGCAGCACCGCGCCGTCGGCTCGGCTGGACCCTCTCCCCTCCTGCTCCGTCCGCTTCTCGCTCCCCTGCAGGGCGGGTAAGAGGGGGGCGAGGAAGCCGAGCCCCGCCGCCCGGGGGAAGCCCCGCTCCGCCCCCGCCCCCGGGTCCCCCAGCCCTTCCCCGCCGTACCTGGCTGCGGCTTGGCGGGCCCGGCTCCCCCGCGGCTTCCGGCCGTCCTGGCAGCGGCCGTGGCGGAGGCCGCCGGGCAGCGGCGCCCCAGAGGCGGCTGGCGGCGGTGCCGCGGAGCAGGGCGGCCGCCCTTGCCGGTGGGGCGGCCCAGCGGAGTCCATGGCGGCGCTACGGCCCGGGGGCGCCATGGCTCGGGCGGCACCGCGCGGGCCCGCGCGCCATACTTCGCGCAAACTTCGGGCGGCCACGCCCCCTTTTAAAAGGGCCCGCGGCAGCGGCCGGGCGGGCCGGGCCGGGCTGGGCCGGGCCGGGGGCGCGGGGCTGCCAGCGCTCCGTCACTGCGGCACTCGGGACATCGCTTCCCTCTGGCCTCGGGCCCCTTGTGCATCGCGATGGACTTATCCACTGTTCGCGGAGTTGTTTATGTTTCCTGGAAGCTCACTGCTTTACAACAGCGTGCTGCAAAGCTCTCTATGAACTTCCAGCTTTCTTGTCTCAGCGTTCCCAAGCATGAAAATCAAGGATCAAGCCGATCTTCTTACTTTTAAATCTTGAGTCAGCCGTGGATTTGAAGATGTTTTTCCACTGGACTGTAAAACAGGATTAGTTGTGACACTGTGTGGTTTTGCTGCTCTTCTTTTGACCCTTCCCTCTCAGTGTCCCTGCTATCGTGGATGCCACCGTCCTTGCCGTGCCAGCCAGCCATGTCCCCGTGCCCTCCTTTGAATGTTTGCCAACACTGATACCCGACTCAACCTTTGAGCTGACTAGGTTACTTTAGTCTTCCAGCAGAACTTACCAGGTATACAATTTTTCTTTCTTTTTGAGAAAGACGTTTGATTTGTGGTGTTCATTTGTACCCTGGAATTCTTTGTCCCCACAATCCTTGGAATGTTTTAACATTTGGAGAAATAAAACCAGCTGGAACATGATCCAAAATATTTTAACAGAAAAAGAAATACCTAAGGCATTGAATCTGATGATGATCTGCCTTATGATGTGCGTTCTGCACGTATCGAGGCTGAAAGAACAGCCATATAATGATATTTATACCTGTGACATAGACCTTGAGAAGGCAGAATTGGAAGCTAATATGCTTATATACTAATGTGAGTATGGTGCCATTATATGCTGCATCTAGCTGCAAATGAAGGCACTGTTTAATAAAAAATGCTTTTGTTGAGCCAAATCTATTGTGTACATGCAGAACAGAGGAACAAAGTGCTGAGCTATTTCAACTCCTATTCACTTGTAGCAGCTGCTCAATTAAATCAGAGTTTAACGTCAGCATTTTGGAGTGCTGAATTCTGAGGGTTACTTGATATAAACAGTACACTCAAATCAACCTTTCTACTACTTAAATCAGTTCCTACTCAGGAGATAATTATGTTCAAGACTTTTTTACAAATAAAATCTTTTCCCTGACACAGAACAAGAAATTTTCAGCAGAATTACCACTCTTCCCTGCTCCCAAGACCTGCCAGTAGAAATGGATGTGTAATCTGTCTGTTCCATGACTAAGGATTAAATCAGGAACTGCAGAATCACTGCATGGTCTGAGCACCACTAGATGTTTAGCATGTAAACTATTCTGCCTACGAGATCTGTCTTGCCCTAAACACTGTAATTAGTTTTCATTTCATTACAATGTTTCTACCATGAAGAAGTTATGGTTAGTCTTTTGCCCTCTTGATTCTATTTTAGGCAAAATCTACTACATCTTTGCACAAGGAATGAGTTTACAACTGTAGTGATCAGCATTTTTGAAACTTCAAAGTGGATTGGCCACCAGTATTGCAGCCACATATGCACCTCTGTTATTGTATTGATTGCATGTATTTTCTCTGTGGTTTGAAGTAGTTCTGTTTGGTTTTTTTCTCTTCCAAGGTCATATTTATAAAATCATAAAATTGTTAAGGTTAGAAAACACCCTTAAGATCATCACTGTTAACCCATCACTGCCAAGTCCACCACTAAACCATGTCCCTAAGTGCCACATCTACACATCTTTTAAATCCTCTATCAGGATGGTGACTGCACCACTTCACTGGGAGCCTGTTCCAAGGCTTGACAACACTTCTGATGAAGAAATTTTTCATAATAACAAAACTAAACCTCCCCTGCTGCAACTTGAGGCAGCATTTGTTCATTATACTGCAGTGATAGAGGCTACAGATTCAGATTCAGAAGCATTTTGATAAAGTATTCAAGATATATGTTTTGATAACTAGCTGCTTTCATCTGTTTTTCTCACAAATAGTCTAACTGAAGTATAAAAATATTACCTTTTACTGCAATGTGATTTTCATAGTATTGAAAATCATTACCTATACTCAAAAGCATTCATTTAACAATGTTTTACTTAGCAACAACAAATTCTTCAGTTGAACTGTTTTAACTATAAAAAACAGATTTAGGTATCAGTGCTCAGAAAAGGTAATATTACTCTTTAAGATATTTGACACTCATTGTCTACTGATAAATTTCAAGGCATTGATGTAATACAATTATTAACATTACATAGTTATTACATTTTGAAGAATACAGTCAGAGCTATACTACTTGCCATCCAGAGGGACCTTGAGAAGTGGGCCCATGCAAACCTCATGAAATTCAACAGAGCCAATTGTGATGTCCTGTACCTAGGTCAGGGTAATCCCAAGCACAAAAACAGGCTGAGTGGAGACAGCACTGGGGAGAAGGACTTTGGAGCTGGTTGGTTGATGAGAAGCTCAACATGACCTGGCAGTGCGTGGTTGCAGCCCACAAAGTCAACTGTATGCTGGGCTGCATCAAGAGAAGCGTGACCAGCAGGTCAAGGGAGGTGATCCTGCCCCTCTACTCTGCTCTCCCACCTGGACACCCCATCTGGAGTACTGCATCCAGCTCTGGGGGCCCAACATAAGAAAGATGTGGAACTGTTGGAGCCAGTCCATAGGAGGGCCACAGAGATGATTATAGGGATGGAACACCTCTCCTATGAAGACAGCCTGGGAAAGAGGAGGCTCCAGAACGCCTTAGGTTACCTTAGGCCTTCCAGTACCTAAAGGAGACCTGCAAGAGAGCTGGAGAGGGGCTTTTGACAAGGGCCTGTAGTGACAGGACAAGAGCTTATGGGTTTAAATTGAAAGAGGGTAGGTTTAGATATTAGGAAGAAATTTTTTACTGTGAGAGTGGTCAGGTGCTGGAACTGGTTGCCCAGAGAAGTTGTGGATGCCCCATCCCTGGAAGTGTTCAAGGCCTGGTTGGACTGGGCTTTGAGCAATCTGGTGTACTGGAAGGTGTCCCTGCACACGGCAGGGGGCTGGAACTAGATGGTCTTTAAGGTCCCTTCCAACCAAAACCATTCTATGATTCTATGATTCTTCAGAAAGCATTGTCAACACAAACATCCAGTAATACTATTGTGAACTTGAAGATGCTGTTTCTACTTAGTTGTGCTTTAGTTGTGCCACGCCCATTGTAGCAATATTGTTGACAAAGACCTCTGGTCTGAAAACTGACCAAACTGAATCCTTTAAAAATCTGATATCTTGGTACTTAAGACTGTAGCCCATATTTCCATCTGAAAAACTTTGCAGCATTCTTCAGCTTTTTAATTGGTAAGAGTAATATGAACATTAGGTCAATAAGCAATGTGTGTCCCTTTTGCTATAAAGCTAAACCAAATTTAAGTGGGTTCTACAATTTTTTTTAATTTTTTATTGCTAAGGAGGGCTAATAAATTTGTGTTTGATCTCTCCAACACATTTGATCTCTCAATGTGCAACAAGGATCTCTCCCAGGTTTATTTTCTGGCCTGTGGTATCAGTGCAAAAAAAGTGTATTTCTGTAACTCAATCACTTAAAACTGGCCCTCCAAAAGAAGCAGCTGGTCCTACCTGCTCTTAATTGCTTGTTTCTATTCCCACACTATGAGTGTATTCATTTGGCAGGTGAATGAATTGTGTAGTAAAGATGATCTATTTAGAAGTACATTTTAGTTTAGTAAAAAGTAACTAAACTTTTGTTATTATTATTATTATTATTTTGGTTTGGGGTTACAACTATCCCCAGTTAGATCTCCAGATCTGGTTGAGTTGTCTGTAAACACCTGTGGAAACACAAGCAAAACAACAGAAGAGTAGACGTGGCTGAGACAGTGGAAAGGGAGAGAGGAAGGGAGGAAGTTTCAGGCAGCCTCTTTGTCTTCAGTGCCAGTGCGTATTAGGTCAAAATGATAATGCAACTGTGGCATAAGTGGAGATGCCTTCGTATCAGTGCTATAGACAGTTCGGTAGCTACAGAAATGTCTGACAGAATATGTCTGCATTTATGATGTAACATTTAGTAACACATTATGCTAATCTGTTGCACAACCTGTGCAGCTAGATCCCAAAGCAGAGCAGGCAGAGAGCTGATTGAGCTGCCTCCTAAAAGAACTGGTGGTGTAGGCGAGAGAGAAAAGGGATCAATTTTGGTCAAATAGAAAAGGACACAAGGAGGAAAGAATATTTCCAAGATCTGAACATATAATTATATATAAAAGAATTTCAAAGGAGAAAAAAAAATAAAAACACAGCAAGTGGTAGGGATATCATTTTTTCAGTGGCAAATTTGTTGCTTGGGAAAATAAGTACAAATTGCAACAGCAAATCCAGCAAAACACCAGCAGATGATGTTCAACTTCCTTAGGGCTTGGGCAGTTCACATGCTCGGTGTACAGGATATGGGCCTCTTGCAATTCATCTTGCCAAATTTTTAGTGCTACCAAGCTGCAGGCAAAAGTATACCAGGTAACACAAAATCTCTATTCTATTTAGTGAAAAATGAGGTTTGTACATGCTTTCTGGGGTGACAGTCTTGGTGTCAGTCATTTGGCAATTAGTCAGCATTCCTTTGTATGCAAAGGAATATGCAACCTATATGCAAGTATGTAATTTTGACAATTTGAACCAAATGCCCCATTTAAGCTTCCTTAGTCATTCTGGAGGCACTGACTCTCATGTCATGTTATGAGGATGCTGTATGCCTTTGTTAAGTATTCTAAATTACCATGTCTGGTCAAGACCCTACCATTTACGTGGTTGCAAAACCCATAATGATTGGCAAAACCAGGAATTTGAATTAGAACATCATAAAAGCCTAACCTCTTTCTTAATTTTTAATGAAACTTATTTTTAGTAATGTAAAATAATTCAGAAATTGTTTTTTGTTCCTTCCTCATGTAAAAGGTAAACTCTTACGACAGAGAAAAATAGACTGCAGGCTGTTTCCAATGCTGTTTCAGTAAAAATTAAATGCAATGCAGAATGCACCTGCAGTCCCTGAAGGAGGGACCAAAACTCAGGCATGCAGAACTCCCACATTCTCAGGCCTATTTCCTTAGGGAACAATTAACTTGAAGAATGAAGTGTGGAAGTACACAGTTCTAGAAGTAAAAATGTTTGCATAAATCTATTTTTGTGACTAAGAAGGTTCAAATTATTCCAAACAGAAATTTGGTGCCACTATAAATTTGGGAGAAGTTGAAAAGAGGTAACTAGTAGGTGACACTACGTAAATGGGTGTGTCTAAAACAGGTTCTTCACAGAGAACTGTGGGCTAGGTGTGGCTGTTCATACAGTTTCACAAGACCACATCCTCTTTTCAGATTAAACACTTGACAAGAATGAAACTCCCATCTGCATACTAGCCTCAGAAATGGTAAACTTGGAATTTCAGACTTTAGCAGGCAGGGATATAATTCTGATTTTACTAATCAGCTCCCTGTAAGATTACAATGAAATGGGGGCCAGTCTCCACTTGACCATTGATGCTGTTCACTGTTCAGCAGAAAATGTCACACTGAAGGGACAAGACAGAATAAACATGGGCAAGAAGGGACTTTGGCAGTCCATGATTCTGGACTCAGATACTTCAAGTATAGGTTATGTTTTGTATATGATTGTTCTTGAAATAACACTGAAAAAGACAAGAAGCTGTAACAGCATCTCTTCTAGGAGAGATGCCATTTCTACTGTTTCTCAGTAGAAAATGGAATCAAACTCCTGCTTTATTAGTATTTCAAATCTGACTCAAGAAATCTTTCATTTCTTTAGAAGCTGTATAAAATAGAGCTAACTCACCTAGACATTAGTCTTCTCCAGGCTGAGGAGAACGTTTGGACCTTGGGCATCTCAGTTTACCCCTACAATATATTTAAGCACCAAAACACACAGTCCTAAGCACTGCTTATTAGGTTTCATTTCATAATATTTAAGTGCTATAACATTCACTGTGTGATTTTGTCTTACCAAATCTAAAAAGTTTCAAGTCATTCCTGTCAGATACCACTGCAGCATCTGACCTGTTTGTGCTTTGTCTCCTCAGATATAGGTTGGAGTTACATAAATGTTATGGTTTTGTCAGGTTTGTATCTTGTCAGATTGGTATCTAATCTAATCCAAGTGAGACTATTTATACTTAGGACAGCCCAACAAGTCCTTTTCATCTTTGAGAAGAAAGCAATTTTTGTTTTTCCAGCCAGATTTCAAAAATCTTCATACCATAATTTAAATTAGATAGTAAAGATAGAAACACCATACAAATAAAACGTACAGTCAAATCTAGGACATTACTGAAACACATACACAAAAAAATGTTAATTGATTCACAAATGTTCTGTACTAGCATACACAGCATAGTTATAAGAATGCATACTAAGCATATGAAACCCAATAGAAGTGAGTATAAAGTGAGTGTATTTTACTTCACTTAACCTCATCCTGCAAAATAACTTTATCAGATTTCAAAAACGTGCCACAATTTTTTGACACTTTTGGAAGCACCAAATTTCAGCTGCATATGGTCTGAATTTTCAGAGATTCAGGTAAATAACAAGCTTTGTTGCCTGCAGTTATCCATCTTCCCTGAGAAGTTATAGAATTGTAGTCACTATCCAACTTTTATTTACGTTTTTTTTTTTTCAAAAAGCAGTGTAAGAATTAGCGTTACAAAAATATATATTCTAAAACTAAATCTGTGTTTTTCTTATTTTCGCAAAGTATACTTATGTTTAGATGTGGAAATGATCCATACAATAATATGCCAGCATTTGTTAGACTATCAGTGATATCCACATGAAATTTTTCAGCTATGGCCTTGAGAACAAATGCATATCATATGGAGACTTTTCCATGTTTACAGCAGAACTTTAGTTTCAGCTGCAATTACACAGCTCTATATATAGACTGCCTTATCAAATAAACATGAAATGACCTCCAGGTCTTCATTTCATATTTATCTGGTCAATAGTGGCTTATAATAAACAAAACATTCTGTTCTTTCAGGGAGTTTAATGAAATTGAATTTGGACCCCAGGGGGTATGAAGTTCATGTGGATACAGACACCCAGGCAGTTTAAGGATGCTCACCAGGTATAGCACTTGCTGAACAGAGTCAGTTTTCAGTAGGCACTGAAAAGTAGGTCTTCATGACATCAACTCACTGACCTTTTTTTTCTTTCATCATGTGTTTTGAAACCAATTGTAGAAAACACTGACAATATAACCGATGACTTCATAGTATTTACTAGCTAATCCCATCCTCCACAGAGGCATAAATTATGCAAATGATAAATAACTGCTTATGAAAGGTGTTCAGAAAATTGATTATTCATCAGATATTTGAATCATAGGCAAACAGTATTGACTTAATCCTTTTTTTTTCCTTTTTACATTATAACAGTAACTATTCTTTCCTCGGCACTCACTAAATGCTTAATCAAGTTGTTAATGCACTGTATTGCTGTAAGGAGGTTGCTGATACTTGCTCAGAAACAATAGAGCCAGATTCCAATTCACAATAGACCTTTTTAACATTGCTGGATTGGTTCATAATAAAATAGAATATCCTTTCTGGTAGGATACAGTTGTTACAGTTTAATCTGGTTGTACATACCTTCTGAAGACTAAGCAATCATACCATGACTCAGATTTCAAATGAAAGCACTGATTCAGGTCATTAACATGAACAATGTTTTGTGATCAATATTTTGCCACCTCATGACCAGCTATATTCCTCATGTTTATAGGAAAAGCCACATACTTTATAAATCCATAGTCCTGTCTTGGGAGTTATAATGTTAATAATCTTCAAATTAATAGATACCTTAATATCATTATTGTTAAGCATGCTAATAATCCTCAAGGTGACTCTATATAACGAACAGGTTCTATCAGTTTAAAGAAATAATTGACTGCTTGTCACATGCTCTCATTATATTTGGTTGGCACCAGATCAGTTTGCAATTCAGAAAACATCATGGCTTTTAGTTATAGGTGATTAAGTTTTCATTGCAACTTTTAGACATGAAGATATCTAAGATAAAGGTTCTTTTTAATTCATCTGAACAAAATTATTCTTCTAAGACACCTGGAAAATACAGACTTAAGGACAGCTGATAGGCAGACACATAATGCCAGCTCTAAGTAGGAATGCCATCTGAAGTACAGTGACATTTTTTAGATGAATGGGTTCTAAATATCATCAGAATTTATCATGAGCCAGAATAAGTCTAATGTCAACAGCTGATCCTTTTGGATGCAATTTTCTTATCATAATAAGAATTACTGATTTTCTATTTTACTTGCTACTGCTTAGGCAGTGTATTCTGGGATTAAGGATTAGTTAAAAAAAGACCCAATTTTGTTCCAGTCTTTGCTACCTGTTTTTTGTGGTCATTTCCCTTAAGTAAAGTAAGTTCGTGAAAGCATTTTATACATACCTTTTCCTGAGCCATCTATAACTGTGCAGGACATTCCTGAAATTTTCTTTTGAATTAAAACCCAGAAGGAGTATGTTGATCTTATTAGGAGGAAGTTCTGTTTTTTCTTTCTTGTTAAATCTTGCTTCTTAAGGAACATCTGGTGTCTCTCCCCTCCCCCACCAGCACCACATCACAAGCATATGCCTGATTCATTTGCTCCCATAATATCATGTAGAAAACTTGTGGATGGTTACTCACTCTGTCCTTTTGGGGATAATTACTACAATTTATCCTCAAAAATCAAATTGCTTCAAGCTAGCTAAATCATTTGAAGGCTGTCCATTACTGTATTATCTCTGAATTAAGAAACTGTATCCTATACACAGTAGTTTTCCCCCTAAGATTTAATAGCTTAACTCCCACCTCTCTCCACATTTTACTATCTTGTCTTTGATTACTGTCACAGTTTCCCCCTGAAATGATTTGCAATATGTTGTCGCTCTTGTGTTCAGCTGCATTTAACTGCAATGCCGTACGCACCATTGAGAATCTATGCACATATAGGGCTTTGCAGATCCTATTTGCCTCTTATTAATTTCCTTCTATTTGTTTAGATGAGGTCTCCTGTAGGCTTCATTTGAAATGACTAAAGGCATGTCTCACTGTCTTCCTTGTATTTCATCTGAGGACGAAATATTATGTACCTATATTGTGTACAAAATTCCAAAGAAATACAGTTTTTTTCAGAGGTAATTAATGGTTATCTGTCAAGGTTTTTTACTCCAGTGCCTCAGAATCAAGACTTGGAATTGGTAGGGATTTGACTGACAATGGTTAAGGGTGAAGCCTTAGGAACACACTTCTCATCAAGGAAATAAGACTGGTGGGTTTTTCAGAAGTTAAAAGCTTATTTCTTCCAGCTATAGGTCCTAATGGTAGTGAATTATGCTATTTCCAGGTTGGAAATATATTGAGTGTACCAGTTTAGCCATGAACCTTAGTAGGGTCAGCAAACCTCAGTGAATGGAAAGGTGATGCTGAGAAAAGAAGGGATAAAAACTATTGTCTAGCTTTGCCTTGTTTTCTTATTACATAGAAAGGAAAAATTCAGTTACTTGAATAATCATGGAACTTGCCTATTGAGTTCCTACTAATCTGATGTTGAAGTCCTACCTTGGGTATGGCTCATAGCTCAACATTACTGAGGAAGACTCCAAGGCTGCTCCAGCAGACGTGCTCTGTGGTTGAGGATTGCTCTGAGGGATTGCAGGGGAAGTTCCTTAAGTGGCAAGACTTCAAAAATAGTGCCAAGAGAGGTGTCCTGACATTCTGAGCAAAGAGTGGTAGAGCTCTGACTCAGAGGCAGCTGTGACTGAGCACAAGGAAGGCCAGGAATGCCTGTGGCCATCCCCATCCACACTAAAGCCACCCTCAGGGAGTGTGAGGCACATCACACAGAGTGGGACACAGCAGCTGGCATGGTCACCCATCAGCTCCAGAGGAGAGCTCAGTCAGTGGTCACCACACTCTTGGAAGGAGCTCAGTGATGGTTACCCCTTGGCGGGGAGCTATGTCCTCTGCACTCACCAGAAAGGATGTGGAGACATAAATGGAGCTGCCATGAAAACACACAGCTGTCCAGGTCTCAGGCTGCAGGGAGTGCCAGAGCCTGGGACTGGTATTGGATGGCAGTAGAGATGACAGCTGTGTGGGGTGTGACCATGTGCATGATCTGCTCAGCCTGGTGGAGGAGCTAAAAGAGGAGGTGGAAAGGTTAAAAAGTATCAGGGACACTGAGGAGGAGATTGACTGGTGGAGGCAGTCTATCCTATCCCTGGGGCACTCGCTCCATCAGGCCACACCACTAGAAGGAAAGGATCCCCTCTTTCACTTTCCCTTCCCCCCAGCACTAATGGGATGGGGAGGAGAATCATAAAAGAAAAGAAAATAGAACTCATGGGTTGAGATAAGAACAGTTTCATAATTGAAACAAAGTAACAGATAATGACAATGATAGTGCTACTACTACTAATTGTAATTAAAAGCAAAAGGAGGGAGGAATGTGAAACCCAAGAAAGACAAGTGATGCACAATGCAATTGCTCACCACCTGCTTACTGATGCCCAGCTCATTCTCAAGCACTGATCAGCCCCCTTCCAGGTAACTCCTCCAGTTTATATGAAGTTCATGGTGTTCTGTTGTATGGAATATCCCTTTGGCCAGTGTGGGTCAGCTGTCTCGGCTGTGCTCCCTTGCAGCTTTTCTGCATCTCCTCGCTGGCAGAGCACGAGACACTGAAAAGTCCTTGATTCAGGGTAAGCACTGCTCAGCAACAACCAAAACATCAGTGTGTTATCAAATTGTTCTCCTACAGAATCCAAAACACAGCGCTGTACCAACTACTAAGAAGAAAATGAGTTCAGTCCTATTGAAACCAGGACAGGATCACTAAAGCAATTATGAAAAAAACCACCACAACATTTTAGACTTGTTTTAGATCCCCACTTAGATCCTTTTTTTTTTTTTTTTTTGCACAGAAAGCTTTGATGGACTCTGTGGTATTAAAGGACTTCTGGTGTTACTCAAGACTTCATGAAGAAATTAAATTGTAATAACAGAATTAGAAGACATCTGGATAAGTAAAATAGAAAATGTTTTTAAGTCTCAGTTTGCAAATCTATAACTTTTATATAGAAGTCAATAAGCATATGGATAAGAATAATCAGTTGATAGCAGTGTACTTATATTTTCATAAAGCTTTTTACAAAGCCCCTCATGAAGGAAATGAAGCTGTTGTAAGACAAGAGGGCTCGTCATTTAATATCCTTTAAAGTACAGTAAGCAAGAGGTCAGATTTCACAACAGAGGAAGAAAGATTCTCAGTGCAGTCCAACAGAGATGCGTGCTTTCAAACTTACAGCATTATTAGGCTAAGGAGAGAGTAAAAAGGTAATGGAGTTTGCTGATGATACAAAATTATGTGGGAAAGTTGAATCTACTGAAAAAAGTTTAAAATTGTTTCATAATACAAAACATACCCAAAACGGCAGGTGACATTCACTGTTGATAAATGCAGAGTAAAGACAAGTTTTCCTCTGAGTGCATAACTATGTTTATTCATATACATAATGATGATCTCTAAATGAGCTATTACCATCCCATAAAGAAATATATGAAAATGTCAGTCAATAGACATCAAAAATGCAAAATAAATATGAATTATTAGAAAAAATATAGTTATACTACTTTTCAAATTCTTCTAATGAATATAGATTGTATTGCTGGCCATATTAACTCAAGAAAAGGATGCAATGTACTCAGAAAATGTGCTGAGAAGAGCAACAAAAGTGTCAAGCTGCTTCTCTCTAGGAAAGCAGAGAAAAGAATACAATGTAGGTAAGCAGAAAACAGATCATGGAAAAATTATTCACTGTTTCTTGTGATAAGAGAAGTAGTAATGAAATTGCTAAGATGATTTAAAGAAAAGGAAACATTTTGTTACACAACATAACTGAATCACAGAATTCATTACCACAAAGGATGTTGCGTATGCCAAAACTATGAAGGGTTCAGAAAGTAATTAGAAAAAAATCACAGAAAGTCCATCAAGACTCATTAAGCACAGGAATGCAGATACAAACTCTGGTTTCGGGGAAACCCCTATGCCACCGACTGCCTAAAGCTTGGAGGAAATACCAGCAAGGTGCCTTTCATTCTGTATTCTTTCCCTAATTACCAGCTGCTTCTGACCACTGTGGGAAATAGGACACTAAGCTCGACATGAGTAAAACATTACCTTTACCTCATCCTGCCCAGCCATTCTGATGTAAAGATTTGCCATGACACCACCCTGTCCCCCTTGCTCTGGAATTAGGAGAATTCCTCGCTAAGTGCCTTTCTTGGGTCATTGGCAGTGTGAAGGAGGTGACCTCTATAGATGGAGGTAACAAAGAAGATCAGGTCTGGGGCCTCAGAGAGATACAAGACACCTCAATTGCTACAGATGTTGAAGCAGACAGGGAGACAAGCTATTACTTTGCCTTCATTTTTCTCTCCTTTTTAATCTCCTGAAGTAAATACAAGTTGGTCTGGCTTCACCACAGTTGTCTTATTGAGAACTGGAAATCTCACCAACTGCCAGTGTTGATAACTTCGTTTAAAGAGAAGACATAAACATAAAGTGTTTATGGAAAAGAATCCAAATGGACTGTCAGGACATTCTCAAATGTCGAAGCCTTAAGGGTTCTGAAGTTGTGCTCTACAAAGGAAAACAAACGTGATAAAAAGAAAGCATTGGAGGACAACCACAAGATTTTGCCAAACATCCTGGATATATTACAGTGGCTGTAGACTGCCTTGAGAAGCCAGCTGATCCTGAAAGGGCAGGGAGTGTATCCTACAGCAGGTTTAGGTTTTGCACACAAATATCGCTCTGTGCCAGCACAGCTGCACTGCCAAACTCGCTGGCAGGCAGGGAGAGGAGCCTGACCATGCCCTGACTCTGCAGATGCTGCTTCACACCCTGTAATACAAATAGTTGGCACAGGAGTTTCAGAGAACTGCTCCTCCGTGTGCAGACATAGGACAAGGGATTCTTTGGTTTTCAAAAATTAAAGTGAATCTTCAGAATTCAGGGCTTTTAGGAAGAAAGATTATATTCTGGGTTTTGTTGGGGTTTTGTTTTGTAATCCAAATTAATATTTTACTATCATGTAAAATTATTGTCAGGAATGAAAGATCTGTTACATTTAAGAGATTAGGGGGCCTACTGCTGATGGGACAGTTTGGGATAACATAGAGAGTGCTGGCTGCTTTTTTCTGATAGCTCAGTAGTGCAACTGCAGTGCCAGCACAGAACCACTTCTTGCACATCCTACAGGAGACTGCAGGAATCAGATATTGAAAGATCAGAATTAGTAAAGTATTTTAATAAATATCATCATTATTATGACTTTGGTTTTCAACACTTTTAGGAAAAGTGAAGGGACACAGACAATTTGAATTTATTTGGCATTGAGATTGTACTCAGCTCTGTAAAATACACAGATACAAAACAAACCAGAGGCCCAAACAATTAATCATCTAAACAGATTCCTGCAAACTGAGGCCCTGGCTTCCTGATAATGAAATACTTTCTGATTAAATGATTTTGCTTCAAAGATGAATACAGAAATTGAAGGTGTGAATTAGTAGTTGCATAATGTCCACCCACATAAAAATATTTTACATTCTTTATATCCTCCATGCTTCCCATGTCCTCTGGATTAAGCATATTCTATATTATTATTCTGTTTTGTATATGCTTCTTTACTCAACTGTTTCACTTTGTTTGGACTTTTTAAAAGGAATTGTATTTTCTCCATTTTTATGAAATTCAACTGTCAGAAGCCTTAATAAATATATCTCTAATTTTATTTAATGTAAGTGCACCACTTGTTTTCATGATGCACATTTCCAAGTTACATGAAATGAGTAAGTTTTAAATGAAGATATTCTCCTCTAAAAAATTCTTTTAGCCTCAGTACCATAAGATATCCAGGCCTTTCACTATGGAATTTATATTCAGCATACTCTGCATAAGGATATCAAACTAAACACCATTTCTGACATTAAATATTTTATTTCAAGCAATAATTCTTTTAGAAGCAGATGTCTTTTGTAACTCAAAAAACCCCAGTATTCTTTCAAAGGAGATGCATAATAAGTTTCAAACTAAATAGTATTGGCCTTTCTGTAGTTTCTGTGAAAGACTAATGTTTTGCCTTTACATTTTGAAGCTAGCAAGTGGAAAACAAGATACAGTCTCATTTTATATGGGTTTTCATGCATGCAGTGTTTCCTTACGTGATCAAAAATTTTGAGGTCAATTAGAACTTTTAGACAGCACATTTCACTATTTCTCAACAGACTTAACATGTAATATTACTTTTAATAGGCGTGATGACATAAGGGAGCACGAGCTAGCTGTAGCATTCACTTTCCAGGGTTATTCAGACTGGATGACACAAGGACTTGCTGGTACCATAAACATTCCCCACCCCTCCTCCATGGACTGCACGTAAGCCTGCAAAACAAGCTTTTAAGTGCTGCAGGGCCCTGGATGTGTGGTTTGGCACATGAATAGAAAAGTTTTTCCTGAATGAAATAGCTAAGAGGAGTAAGCCTCTAGTGGTGATATAAACAAGGATTTCAGGAGCAATTAATGATCTGCTTTCAACATGACTAGGTGGTACCCATGACCAAATGGTCTGGATGTGGAATATGTCTTTCCATTTTGTAAACTGGTCTGAATCAGGACAACGGTGTCTCAGTCAACAAACTAGCATCAGTGAGTAGTTAGCCTAGGTGATATTCTGTCCTGGTAAATGTTTGATATCCACAGAAGAGTTTTGACTGTTTAAATGCTTTTCCATTTGATTTTATAGCAAGATCCTTCTTCAAGTATCAGCATTATTATCCCAAAGAAAAAAAATTAGGAACAATTGTGTGCAGCTTGCACAATCACACAAGTCTTTTGAAAGAGGTGATTAGATCTCCGAGGGCATATTGCCACGGCATATTGCAGATAGGGAAATCTTGCTAAATTTTCTGGTCTGCCATACCTCTTGCATTTTACAAAGTCATTTGCATCATTTGAGAGTAAAAAACTCTTATAAATATTAAAAAGTAGAGCAGCTATGTTTGTTTTATAGCCAAGCAATAGTCCTTTCCTCCCCCAAAATCAATTTTTTGCTTTTCTTAACTAAAACTTTCATATAGTCAGATATGACTGCGTTCTCTGTCACTCCCCTTTAAGTGAACTGCTCTTTTAACACTTTTTTAGACTTAGTGTCAAAACAGAATCTTGAAGAAGTGGCAATGGAAGCATAACCATGTTGCCCAGTCAGCCCTGCTGTGAGTCAAAAGGCACTCCATAAAAATTATTACATTGCATCTACATATATAATGCAGCATTGGATTTCTCTAACAGCAGGATCTTCAGACTGATCTGCAGTGTTTGTAAGATCCTTTTGTTTTCCAGAACTCATGATTCAAGAAGAAAATGCAAATATTAGTTTAAGGTTAAGTGCAAATAGATCCATAGGGCTGATTTCAAACCATTTTCAGATTACACTCTTCTTACTTTCTTTCATATTGAGAGATGTGCTATCTCACCCAAACTTACCTGAGATACTGCTCTTCATATTTACTCCCTGTTACAGGTAGTAATAATGTTGTTAGGAGGGAAGAAAAGGAGTGAATTTCAGTGAACAGTTATCAGTAAGTGAAATAAATTCTCCTTTCATCAGTTAGCACTTGAATGATCCTGTGAGCCACTTCACTACTTACAGCAAAGTAGTATGTGATTGATTCTGTTCTACTTCAGTAACTTACATTCCTCAGAAGTCTTTTTTTCTCTTTCTTGGTTTTACTTATATAAAACACAGGAAAGGTTTTAACTAACGCCATTGTACATCTCTAAATTAAGCTTTCAGATGTCCAGTGGGCTGGTTCTGTAATGAAAGTGTGGTGCACTCCATGAAAAGAGGACATTGCACAAGTGGAGACTGAGCTAGTCTAGTGAGAAAACTCTAATAACTGATCAAATCAAAACTGATTTCTCTAATAACTGATCAAAACAGCAAGCAAGGAGACAGCAGAAAACTATAAGTGGGAAAGTGTTTTCATGTATGACGATAACCAAATTGTGGATTGCCTACTTGGAAATCTTACTCTTTACATAACCACTAAACAAAATATTAAAAAGAAAATTTACAAACAATCCTCTCAAAAAAATTACCTTTCAAAATATGGCTGTCAATTAAAACTACATTATTAGAAAAAAGTAATAAACTGCATGACTAACACAGTTTTCTCAAGGAGACGTTACCTCTCATGAACAAAGTACAGCTGTTTTCAGAGTTACAGTGTGAAATGCTTAATTTTTCCCCCTCCCTTATTTTTGATATCTGTGTTAATGAGAACAGTCTCTTTTCCCACATAACAACTGTCTGAGATAATAACAGTTTTACACAGCTGATGATAGAGATACACTTAAAGTGCCTAAATCTGCATTGAGGAGACACCAAATTGTGTATTAGCTTAGTATCAAATAGCACCTTTAGAGGCTGCTTTTCTTAAATGCTTGGTCTCACTTGATTCCTTTTAATATGAAGGACTGTGTACTGGATCCTTCAGTGTGGATGTTGGGGGGAATAAGCTAAGAACCATTCCACGCACAAGAAATTAAGTCCTGCAGCCTTTTCTTTTACTGTTAAGAAGGTTTGACAAAGAGTGTGAACATTTAAGGCTGTATATTCCATTACAACCCACAGCTAGTGTTATGCAGGACAAGATTTACAAGAAAAGAAAGCAGTTATTTACCACACCTGATATGATTTTCTGAAGAAAGGGCATGAAGTATCATGGCATGATTTTCCAAAGAAAGGACACATATTCTGAATGAATTCCTTATATGTACAGGAACAAATCTTGCATTGCTGACCTCTAAGGAGATACAATGTCTGATGCTGGCTTTACAAATCACATCCTGGAAACTTCTCCAAAGGGCAGTCTCATGAAGGCATATTGCTTCAGTACAGAAGTACTTCATGGTATAACAGCTTAAATTCAAGGCACAGGGACATAATGAATGGGCATGGTCAAAAATGAAAAAGATGCTCTGGGCCAATTCCTTCTGGCTGCTTGGGTCACACTCTTACTCAGCTTTGTTTCTGGGTCAAGAGGGGGTTGGTTAAAGAGCACAAAGATTTTTGGAAAGCACATGACATTTTACAGCAGAATTTCTGTGGTGCTACTGCAAGTAGCACTTTGCTTCCCTTACTCCATGCCAAGATCTTATTTCCAAATGTTAATAAACTGGCTAGTACCCTGGGCAGAAGAGGGTTAATCAAGAGAAAATTGAAAGGGGAACTTTCTCTACTTAATTGTTTTCAGAACTAACCTAGCACGCAGTAGAAGAAGTAAAGAAAGCATTTGACCAAGATTTCTTCATGCCAGACATACCTTTTATTGCCTCCTCACAGAATACAAAATGTGTGTCTCCCTGAGGACATTCTTTGGAGTTTTGAGATGTAACGTTTTGACAGTGGAAAACTACAAGTCTAAATATAGTACATTTTGTCAAACTTGGTTTAAAAGAATGTTCCAATAGATATCTGTTCAAAAATGCACCTTGCTATTGGTTCCTATGCAAAGCCTTGTATTATTGGGGGTTCTGCAAGCCAATAATACCAGTATGTAGTCATAGAAGTGACTGTTTTGGCAAATATTCAGGTCACATAATGGACTTTTGGTTCCCATTCATATTTGTCATAGCCTGGAGTGCAGGAGGTCTTACTGTTTTGTTTCTTCCTTTTTATTTACTCACTGGTTCCTCTTCTCTGGCACATAAGAAACTGTGTCCTTAAAAGGCACAAAAAGTACAGTTAGCTACTTTATTTCCAGAGCATTTCTTTCCATGATGGATTCTAACCCACAGCTCACAAATTTCCATTTATATGGAAGGAAGAAAACCTAGCAGTGAGCAGGCAAAAAGAAGGAGACTATAACAAGTCTTTGAGGCATGGAAATTCAGTATCTGAAAATGCACACAGCATTGAAATCACAAATATCAGAGATAGAGTTTTAATGGAAAGAAAAAGTAGAACTAGTAAAAAGACCACCTTCTCTAGCAGTCTATGCTTCCATCATTAGAGTTCCCTCGTTATATCTAAAATTGCATGATACCACACACTTCATACATAATACTGTCAGAGGGTAGTGGAGGCATGGGCACAGTTACTGGAAGAGAAGGGAAGAAGCATATCCATGCAATTTTTATTGCTCTCCTTGAAGGATTTTCTTAGTGCAAGTGGAGGATTCACGGATGGCACTTCATTTTCTCACCCACTTCAGTTTTTGATGGAACCCCTAAACAGGAGAAGGTCACCTCCAGGAAGCAGCTTGCAGAAAGTAACAAGCAGGTCAGGATCTCCTCACAAATAACATAACCTCTGTGGAAAGCCTAAGAAGTGTGATTCTTCACACTTTACTGAAGCTTTAAGTCCAACCTTTCACTTCTCCTGTGTGACCACATGCATATATTTTGCCTCCTCTGAGTACCTAAAAAATACTTTATTTTTCCCCTCTCTGTTTTCTGATTTACTTCTAAAGCTACGTATTCCTGGCAGTAGGTTTTTGCTCACATTGTATAAACAGCTCTTCAGGCACTGCTGTGACACAGTACATGCCTGCTGGAATGAGAATGAGAGAATGACAAGAAAACAAAAATTATGAAGACACAAGGAAAAATAGAAAAGAAATCTCAGCAGTGATGAGACAAAACATGGTGCAATTTGCAGCACCTTAAGTTAGAAGATAAGATTTTAGATTTTAAAAATGCTTTGAAGCAGAAATTATGTCTTCTGCACACTCTTTGACATCAGTACTTCTTTCTACTAGCTTTCTTTGCAGCAGTGAAACTGTGTTGGAAGATACTGCTCCAATTTCCACGTAGGAAACATAATGTGGTGGGGGATACCCTTCTCCCACCTTCCACTAGCACTTGTAAATAGCAGGTGAAAACCCAGCAGGACACAGAAATGGAGCTTTTTCTTTCAGCTCTCCTCCCCCCCTGCTCCCAACCCAAGAAATATTTAGAACCACCACCCCCCCCCCCCCCCCCCGACCTGGTCCTTGGCACCAGACTATCATTTTCCTGCTGAGGAAGCACAAACATTTCAGTGTTCCCATTCCTCTCTGGGAAATCCTGCGCTGGCACTGTGACAAGCTGACTTGTGGACAGACAAGACCTCTGTGGACAGACTCATAGCTTCTATTGACATGGGTTATGAGACACTGATGCCACACATGGCAACAATAGCACAACCTGAAAATAAATACCCACACGCTCGCACAGAACTTAGTACATAATGTAACTGAGCAAAGCTACAAGTCATTCCATGGCTCAGGCTCTTCTCAGTGTCAACTGTGAAGACTCATTTATATTTAGCAAGGATCATCCTCAATTTTTAGTCTGTCTTTTATCATCAAACTTAAACTGACTGCAGTGCCTTTTCCTGGGGAACTCTTCAACAATACAGCTGTGGAGGATGGGACAGGATTGGAGAAGATTGCTTACATAAATTTCTCCAATATCGAGAAACATATATGATAATTCCTGTGAAAGAAGAACTGAAGAACTGCAAAGGATTCTGGGTGTTCTAGATATTTTTCCTCTGAGTAATTTCCACATATGGTAATCTTCCCTTGGAGCCACATTGGAGGCAGTACTTGCTCTGAACTCAAAATCAGGAAACCCTCAGGAAGAACTGTCCACAATTTTGTATTTCCAAGGAGCTCACCCATGCAGGTCCCCCTTTGTAACTGATCTTCCAGAGGATTTTTTTTAACACATAAAATGTTCATTTCTTTATTGAATGAAAAGTCACTCTCTTTAAAAATGCTGAACACGTATTATAGCCTTCAGAAGAGATATTCCTTCATCCCCTCAGAAATGGATTGGCAAAGAGAAGAGTCTCCAGAATGCAAGGCTAGGGAAAATAGTGGCCAGTAGCCATGTTGAGACATGTCTGGAGAAGTCGTCTGTCACATCAAACCCCAGCTGGTGCACAGATGCTGCCCCTATCCAGCTGTGAAGGGTGGGGATGACACAAACACAGCTACAAGTTTCTTTTAGCTAGTAGCATGAAATCTGAAGTAATTTCTTAGAAATCTTTAGGACTCTAAGCTACTGCATGGGGATTGCCAGTTCATAGCTTTAAGAAAGCCTACATGAGGTGTCTGTCCCAAAACCATGGAATCATGGGATCATAGTATGGTTTAGTTTGAAAAACACCTTTAAGATATCCAGTCCAACCGTTAACCCAGCACTGCCAAGTCCACTACTAAACAGCCAAGTCCACTACTAAACCCTGGGCAGCCTGTTCCAATGCTTGACAACCCTTTTGATGAATAAAGTTTTCCTAATATCCAATTTAAAACTCCCCTGGTGCAATTTGAGGCCATTTTCTCTTGTCATGTCACTTGTTACTTGGAAGAAGAGACCAACCCCCACCTGTCTACATCCTCCTTTCAGGTAGTTGTAGAGAGCGATAAGGTCTCCCCTGAGCCTCCTTTTCTCCAGGCTAAACAACTCAAGTCCCTCCGTGATTCCTCATGAGACTTGTGCTCCTTCATGTCCCACACTGTATCCTCTCTTCTGCATTGTGTTTCCAGCAAACATCTGGTAAGTTGAAGTCCCCTACGACAACAAGGGTTAGCGAATATGAGACTACTCCCAGCTGCTTATAGAATATTTTGTCTGGGTTGGGAGGTCTATAACAGACCCCCACCATGATACCTGACTTCTTGGCTTTTCCCCTGATCCTTACTTAGAAACACTCAACCCTGCTGTAATTATCATTAAGCTCCAGACAATCAAAACACTCCCTACAGGGCCACCCCACCACCTCCCCTTCCTTGCCTATCCCTTCTGAGAAGTTTATAGCCATTCATTGCAGCATTCCAGTTGTGTGACTCATCCTACCACATTTCATGTGGCATGAATGAGGGTAAAACATGAAGGCAGTTTGTATGTAAAACAGCATTGTACACACAAAAAAGCCCCAACCCACCACGAGGAGGATCACCAAACGGACTGGGAAAGATTCAAGGTCTGGCGGGACGTATATGGAGTCTGAAAAGACTATAAATCCACAGACTTTCCTGTTAATCCCCAGTTTTATACCATATTATAATGTACCCCCATGTTATTCCCTATGGTTCATATTGTTCAGGGCTTGTTCAGACATGCCCTCAGTTATTTCCCACCAAAAGTTGTTTACTCCTTTGTTCTCCCCTGGTTTTCCCGCTCATCTCTCACTGACTGGCTGATGAGTGCGGCAGTGCAGAGTGAGCTCCCATTGGTCCTTTCCCCTGGATACTCCAAAGTTCCACCCATCTTTCCCCTGTCTCCCAATCCTGTTTCACCCTGGGTTGTCAATCCCATGCTCCACCCCAGTTATCCTCCCCTTACCCATACCCTATATAAGTCCCTGTTTCCCCCAATAAAGTGGCATTGCACCCCTGACCTTCAACCGAGTCCAAACCCTTTTGTGTGGTGCCGCTTCCCTATTCCTTTTACCCTCAGGCCGTGGCACCACCACACCTTGTAAAGCAGAAATCATATATTTGTTCTCTGCTTGGCTTTAAGGTAGAAATCACTTATGCAAGTGTAAGTGCATTCTAAGGACATAATGTTCTCATTCACTACGCTTCTGAAAGAGTGCTCTGTCATTTCCTTCGTAAAGGCTGCAGATTCCTGCCAAACTGACAGGCAGGAGCTGAAGTTCATCTCTGACTCAACTTGGATGCACGAGTCCGAACCCTAAAAATTCTGGTTTCAGTTTGTTCCTGTAGAAACTCTTGGTCCACCATAGGCAGATCCTTCAGGAAAGACATTGCACTGAGAACGTCAGAGTCTTCCAAGTTGTATCTCCTGACAATTACCACTCTGCATAAAGAAACTGCAATCCCAAGTGATACCTGCTATGTTCTTCCAAAAATTTTGTCAGTAAGTAAAGACTTAAACTGTCAAAACGGCTTTTGACCAGAGTAGTGATTTCTCCCTGCTCTTCTCCAGCCCCTTTTACCTTCCAGAGAGAGAGAGAGTTTTCAATAGTTTGAATTTGCAGGTGATCCTTTTGATGTTACTTCTTTTAAATTTTTGCACTATGCCTATATGCCTACAGAGGGGGCATATTTGCCAATAGTTGAAAAATGACATTTGAGGGACTGTGGAAACTGTCCATAGCTTCTCTTCATTTAGAGCTTTTAAAATCTTAGCTAAACTGCTTTACCAGTTTACCAGAAAAATACCTCATAAAATGAGTTCTCAGGAAGGATATTTAAAAGAATGTAGTTGCTTTCTCTATGACAACTTTTTTCCTTAAAATTGTGATTATGTCATAGAAATAGAGGATAAAGGTTATGCAGAACTACATAAGGAAAGCACATTTAAAAACAGGAAATGTGGTTCCTCTCTATCAATTATGATCTGAAATAAAAGCAATAAGCAACATTTTTGATAATTTTTCAACCCCTGAATTTAAATTAGTATTGAAGGAGAAGACTGCATTCATTTTAAATGACTTCTTTTTGTTAGAGATGATCTAAAGGTATCTGAATCCTTCTCCTATAATGTACAACACAGTGAAACCTATACTCAAGCAGTAAGAGAAGCCTGACTGCAATGCTGGTGTAAATCTGGTGCTGATGGTGACTTCTGAGTACTCTGGATGAAAGCTGTAAGTTTTGACTGAAAATTTTCTGTGGGCACAATATTGATGCTAAAAGGAATGCCCATCAGGACAAAGTCAGTTTAAGCAAAGCACATTTTAAATTCACAAGCTGGTCAGACATTGGATCCATATGAAAATACAAGCCAAAAACTGCAGGCAGTGGAGGAACTGCATGAGAATCCCTCAGCACTAAGGTGAGCACTAGTTTGCTATCAGCCTCAGCCCAAGAGTTTCCTCTTTAGACTTTTGCCAATACACAGATTTTGCACATGATCTTGGTCTGTGTATTGCAAATCTACATTTCAGCTTCACAGATGGTAGGCTTGGTCTTCTGGATGAAAGTATTACAACTTGTCTTGGAAATTTTAGATCTGGGCTTGCTTTCAAGAGAATTTCAAGTGTATGTTCCAGCAAATGCATCAATTTCATTAGCGAGCCAAGCCTGCAATATTAAAACTCAACTCCAGTCTTCATTCTGTGGCAGAATGTGGCACTGTTGACATTCTGATCAAATCCAAATGTCCTAGGGTTGTGAAATACAAACCATAATAATAGAGACTTGTAATAATGAATCTACATAGAGGTAAGGAGTTCAAAGCCACAAATACAACTTTTCTGGTTATGTATTAAAATTAAACTACATTTTATGGGGACATTATATGCTTGCAGCTATTTGTGATGTTACCAGTAGCAATGTAATCCTTAATTCATATTTACAAAACTGACATCCTCATTCCTGGTGATTCAGTAGGTTGCAAAAGTGTTTTTTAAAAAAAGCTATTTCAATAAAGCCTAAGATATATTTGAATTCTTTGAAGGTAAATTGAATAATTCTTCAGTGAAAATGTACTAGCTTGACATGGAGAGGAATGAGAAAAAGAAAATTCTAATTACAACTTTATGTTAGAACACTGGACCTGCCTGAACGTATAAAATAAAGTTATTTCTCTTGCTCTTGCTGTCTTATTAAGGAAAGAGTTTCAAGGTAATAATTCCATACAGTTAATGTTTCACATTTGAAAATGCTGTCATTGCAAACAGTTCTTTCTAATAGACATCATTAAGCTCACACTTTGATCTGCTGCCATATGCCTTCAATGAAGGGGGTTAGACCTTTAAAAGTTTCCCCTCCAACCCAAACTACTCTATGGTTAGATAATTCTAAGACAATCTGTCACAGACTATCCTAGACTGGAAATGTCCAGTAAATACAACGTATACAGACATCACAATAACTTTAAAGCAATATTGCACATACTGGAATGGAGCAAAATAATGAAACATACAAAGCACATTTAAGTTGTTTAGGGAACAAAATAAACATTTCCTCCTTGGGAATGGAGGAAAAAGACTGAAGAAAAATGTTACTTACATTGCTGCCTGTAATAAAAAAACTCAAATAATCAATTTGACAATAGAATTTAGTATTGCCTCCTTTTGTCAAGATCATCTTTGCCATTTTAGGTATCACATAACAATATTACAATAATTTATGGTGAGGTTATTATACACTCATATATATTCATATTTTAATCTTTTTTCTCCATAGCAGATTGTTTCAAATTATAATAATAAAATATTTTGAGAACTAAACTGTTTTGCTAATCTTGTAATATATGGCATTGCAGAAATAATTGTTTCCACTTCTCACTTTTTCTTTATGCAATTTTTTTCACTCATAGCTGCACAGATTTATATAGCAGTTAAATTCTCTATATAAAACTCTGAAATACCAGAGTTATTCCTGAAACAGTTTGGTGCAGTCCCAAAGCAACCTATGGTTATCATAATTACTTTTACAGAAATTAAGTGTGTGTTAGACACTTTACAAAAATAGGACTGAATTCTAAATCACATCTACGGTCAGTTGAATCTCTACTATTCTAAGGCTGGTTCATCAAGAGCCCCAGTGTATAGCTATCAAACTGCTAGTCTGAAGTATGCCTGCTGAGAATGTCCCTAAAATGCCAGCCACCATCTGGGAACAGCTAAGGCACAGCAGGTACTGCTCTGATCCTTTCTGTTCCTCCAGTTTTCTTCATGGGAAAAAAAAAAAAACCAAAACCAAACCAAAACAAACAACACCAACAAAACTACCTCAATGATATTATTTAATTTATAAGTATCTGTCCTTTGCATTTTTTCTGGCTTTATAAACTGTCTTTTGTTATTCTGTCTGCAAGTTATCCCCAGCTTTCCCATTCTGACCTCTTTCATGTCTACATCTTTACCCACATGCCCAGACTCTGGGCATTCACAGGGTGCATAAGCCTGGGTGCACTCAAAAGTGCTAGAAGAAAGTCCTAACAGGCATAAGGGGGTCACAAAGACCTCAGGACTACTGATCCCCTGCAGCACTCAAGGATACTCACTGGCAACTTGGGATAAAAAATTTTCATGGGAGTGCCTTAGGTCATTCCCATGTAGTGACCCACAAAGTACCATAACCCACCCTGTGCTCTCAGGGCTCACAAACCTTCATGCTTAGGAGGGTTCTTGGAAAAAAAAAATGAAATAGCCTAAACTTTTCACCTTGAGTCAGTTTTGGCTCAGCTAGTTTTTCACTGTATGCAGCACAGACAACTAAAGAGTTTCCTCAGTTAGCTTCCTCAGACTATCTCAAAACGAGCCCTAGCAGGGCCTGGTTTTGAGCTGGGGCAGATGCTCTGCACTGGACACACACTCTTGGCAAGTCTGGGGGTGAGGGCCCTACAACAGGCCCATCAGAGGGCTTATCTTATTTCTTTTCTTCCCCTCCCTACAGTCATCATTTGAAGGTGGATGGAAAAATACAGAGTATAGTTTTCTTTGAATGGTTCTATTGATACTCAGAGGAGCAAATGTTGCTGCCAGAACCATGTGGTTTCTTCGAGGGAAAGGTGGGCGTTCTGTAGAGGACAAGAGGCTGATCTTGATAGTGGTGATGAATCACAAACAAAGCAGAGAATGGCACACAAAGTGGGCTTGAAAACAAGAAAATGTTTCCTTTACTGCAAGACTCACCAAGTGGGCTCAAGGCACTTGAACAAGAGATCTCTAACACGTCTTCAGAACACATGGCCTGAACAAGGGACTGGTTGATCGAATGTGAAATTTATAGGAACCTTGTTTTTTGTGAAGTGTATTTGCAAAATTCATCCTAAATTGTAACACATTAACATATAGATGTGCTTCATCTCAGAAACACCATTATCGAAAAAGGCAAGGCATATCCAGCAAAGTCAAAAAAACCCCCAAATACTAAAAAAGAGGGAATAGTCTTGCTTTGCAACTCTGCTCTGTTGCCAACGTCTGCAAACATCACATGCTTTGGAGTTTGAAAGTACTGATTGACAACTATATCAGAACTAATCAATCTAGCACATTTAAATTGAGTTCTTTTGCAGGTTCATACTGTATTTATTCAAGTTTTGATATTCTTATCTTCATTCTTGTCACCTGGTTTTCATGTCTTATAAAGATAGGAAGTAACAGCAACAACTTTGACAAGAAATTAAGTCTACCACAAACATGTATTTCCTGGTTGCATGCACTGTGCAAAGGAGCCTGTTCTCCCCAAATATAGGTGCCTATGGAATTGAAACCATAGAAGTCAACCTTCACTTCATGCAAGGAAAGTAATTTTGAAAAAAAATGCAATATCCTCTAGTTTGTTCACATTTCAGAAAATCTTCTACAGTCAGTGGAGTTTTAATATCCCAGCACATCAGTCTGCAGGGAACTCCAAGCATATGGGCCATGGGCTGAAGCAAAATCCTACTAAAGCTGAAGCAGTGTCATGTTCTGAACAGTTGCAATGACATGAACGAGGAGAGATGGTAAATTATCCACACAAAAGAATGCAACCCAATCTAACATTCGTTCCCTCTTCTTACAGCTGAGTAATTTCCACAATAGCTCTGGTTGCTCCAGCCATAGGCAGGACACATCCTGCCCACATCTTCTTGCACCAGATACATCAGTGAGTTAACTGCTATTTCAATAACATTAACAAACCTCTGAGAATTACTAATCAGAAAATAGCTTTTCATTTTCACAGTGAGGTAAAAGTTCCATCTTTTATTTAATCATACAACCTAAATAAATTCACCAGAACACTTTTACATAAGGCTATGAATGCACATACACAGTTCTGCAACTAAAATAACTGACTTGACTTTGTATTATCCCTGTTGAAGTTAGTGAGACATTTATCATTTCAAAGAAAAATAAAAAGCACTTTTCTGATATAAGAAATTTAAATTACTGGGTTTTTTATTTTTAAGAATTAGAATTTCCACTTAACAGCAAAGTTAGAGTTCCTTTCTGCAAGAATCAAGGTAAAAATAAATTTTCTTCTACATACACGCAGTTATTGGTACAGAATTTATTTTGTATCTTGGAAATACAACAAATGCTGAGCCAGACGAAAAATAAAAAGAAAACAGAGAACTGAGTTATCAGTATTAAACTGATGTCCTGTTTTCTTTAGCAGTCAAAAAATTCTGCAATAATAAATCCATCACAATGTTGCTTGATCTTTAACAGACCGTTAAAATTGTTGTCAGAAGACTTGCTGACTCTGGCAGGACAGGCTGCAAACTGCAAAACTATGTTGAATGACTTCCCAGTTTTTTAAGGATAAAGTATGTTCAGGCACATTTTGTAGAACACTAAAATTGACTTAATGTATAAAAGTAGTCATAAAGCATAGTCCAACTTTTTAATGAGATATGTAACATTATCTTCCTTCAGACAAAAAGGTCCTTGATTTTAAAGACAGCCACTACCTTGCAATTTTACAGAAGAGAAACATGCAGCTTTCCTGCCCTCTTATAACTGAATGATAAATGACATGCAAATCTCTGAAACTTTCCATACAATTCTTTTTTAAAGTTCAAATAAATCAAATTATCTTTTTTTAAAAAAGATCTTTGCACCCTACAGTGTAAAACTACCACAAAGCATTATGTTGTCCTGCTTCTTTTTTCCTTTGGAGAGAAACAAAAAGGTTGTTCCTCTGAGTCCAGCATGATGTAGTAAACCTCTTATTTCTGTTAGGAGCCTTTCAGTGAAGCAGTTTCCTTGTAATCATGGCTGTGCTGCCAACACATGGCAGCTGCAGGCAAAGCATGAAGAGCTGCCACTGAAGCACTAGATGCCTCCAGCTGGCCCATCCTTCCCCTGGACATAGGGAAGGGACTACCCACCAGTCTAGGGCACCCAGATACACATTGGAGGGGATGGGTATGAGTAGCAGAGATGAAAAAGCCCTTTTGGAGGACAAGGTTCCAAGGGAAGGGGGGAGACACAACATGAGTTCTGGCCTGTGCCTTGCTCACTATAACACAGGTGAATACTACTTGCACAGTTACCTACTTGCATACTGACAAAATCTGTATTGAATTATGCTCAGATTCTTGCACAGTTGATCTGAACTAATTTTTGCCATAAGCATGTCTTTGCCTTGATTCTGCACTGACTTTGCTTTCTGGAGGCAAG
This sequence comes from Manacus vitellinus, assembly GCF_001715985.3. NCBI lineage: Eukaryota > Metazoa > Chordata > Aves > Passeriformes > Pipridae > Manacus > Manacus vitellinus. Next base: position 17,819,650 of record NW_021939396.1, read on the forward strand.
CAGACAACACCAGAACACACTCGTTCCTAATGAGGATTTACCAGCTTATACAGCACCAGAAGCAGAGAGTAGAGGCTGGAAAAAAATGTAGTCATACAGAAAATTGGAAGAATTTTATATGATAATTAAATCATAAAATCACAGTATATCCCGAGTTGGAAGGGACCCACAAGGATCATCTTAGCTCTGCACAGGACATCCCCAAGATGTGCCTAAAAGCACTGTCCAAATGTTTCTTGGACTCTGTCAGTCTTGGTGCTGTGACCTGGGCAGCTTGTTCCAGTGCCCAACCATCCTTTGGGTGAAAAACTTTTTCCTGCTCTAACCTAAACCTCCCCTGACTCAGCTCCATGCCATTTCCATGAGTCCTGTCACTGGTCATTAGAGTGAAGTATTGGTACTTGCCCCTCCACTTCCCCTTGTGAGGATGTTGAAGACTGCAATGAAGACCCTCAGACTCCTCTTCTCTAGGCTGAATAAGCCAGTGAACACAGAAGCTCCTCATAAGGCTTCCTCTCCAGACCCTTTGCCATCCTCTGGCTCTCCTTTGAATGCTCTCTAATAGCTTAATATCTTTTTTATACTGTAGTGCCCAAAACTGCACACAATATTCAAGGCGAGGCTGCCCCAGTGCAGAGCAGAGCGGGACAATCCCCTTCCACGACCGACTGGCGATGCTTTGCCTGATGCCTCCAGGACACAGTTGTCCCTCCAGGCTGCCAGGGCACTGCTGACTCATGTTCACCTTGCCATCGACCAGGACCCCCAGGTCCTTTTCTGTGGTACTGCTTTCCAGCATTTTATTCCCCGATCTGTCCATACATCCAGGGTTGCCCCATCCCAGGTGCAGAATCCGGCACTTCCCCTTGTTGAACTTCACATAGTTGGTGATTGTTCATCTCTCTTATTTGTCGAGGTCTCTCTGCAAAGAATCTTATTGAATCCTTAAGTGTTCAGCTCTTTTTTGATCAGAACCAATCTTACCTGAAGGCACTTCATATCCTTTTTCTGGTAAATTGCCTTGCCTTCAGGTACCTGTTTATTTCCAGAGTGAAAAAGGTGGTTACTTCTTCTAAAGATTTATTCTCTGTACCTTTCACAAAATACTATTTTTCAGTTTGGGGTTTTTTTGCATGGATTTTGAAGATAAAAGTTAAAAATATAAATACCAACATATATATATACACATGTAAATATATGTCTCTCCAGTACAGTACATTCTAAATGACTAATGTAGAGGGACATGATTGTCCTAAGATAACAATGTCTCTAATGAAGTACAGCAAAGAAGTACACTAACAATCACCAGACAAGTCAGGAAGTGGCATCAGGAATAACCCAGCAAGACATAAGAGAAAGAAGCATGCTATGAGGGAGCACAGTTCAAATCCTAGGAATGGGAAAGTCATATTCTTATTCAGCATTTATGTGCCTTTGGGATTTAACCACAGTGCATGTGAGTACTACTGCTGTTGCTACAGCAATTTAGAATAAGTAAGAAATCACAACAGTCTAATCTAAATTAGGCAAACATCAATTATTAACAAATACAAAGGGATAATGGAAAAATTAATTGTAAAAAGAGCTCGTGTCAACTACATGGGCAGAAATCTCCCCCTATTGGTGTCTTGCAACAGGGAACAGCTGCAGTGGATGGCAACTAGCACCTCATAAGCAGAAACCCTGATGGTGTCACCTGCTTTGAGTGCCTTCTTATGCCTCAGGAGACACACTGCTGCTGCTAGTTAAAGTTGTACATAAGAGAAAGCAAAAGGATCAAAGGGGGAATTCTCACAGCAAGAAACAGTGACTGAGTGGAGAGGTTGCCTGCATGCAGAGCCACCAAGCGAGGCTGTGAGGATCCCCATCCACACTTCCTGGAGCTGCCCCACCACCACATCCCCAAAGGGAAACAGCAGTGATTGAAGCTATTAGCACTTCAATAGGCATGTGAGGTGAGGAAGGGGTCATGATCTCTGTGGCTGAAGCCTCTGAAGAAAAGGGAGCTACCCAACAACTAGCAGGTAACAGTAAAGCAGAGGAGGTTTCGAAGAGATATTGAGGTAGTCTTTTGCAATATATCTACATTATCTGAGAGATAGAGAATATATATATATGCTACCTGCTAGGACTCCACCTAATTGCCAACTATATCTACAGCTGATTTGCTGCAGAAGTATCTACAACCTGGAGTCCGAGGAGGGAGACAAGATCAGCAGTACACACTAACTTAGACTTGCCCAAATTTCTTTTAATTAAACACTACTGAAATTTTACAGAAGTATTGCTAATGCCTCCACCTATGTCACTGATGGGGAATTTCAAATTCATTCACCTATGCTTTTTAGAATCAGTAACTAAAATCAGTATACCCATGAAAGCGAGGGGTTGAGTGACCCAGGATATTCATGCTTATTTTCCAAAGGACCTCTATGGAGAAGGAAGTTTACCTCTAAGATACAGCAACCACAGTATTTTGTTTAGACTCACTGATTGACATTGAACTTCCTTCTACCACTCATACTTCACTTCCCTAAAGTTAAATCTGTGATAAAGACAACCCTCATAACACACTGAATGATATCTTACAAGCAATGATCAACTTAAGCCACAATCAAGAGCCACATTTAATCCTCTGCGTTCTCTCCCATAGAGAAAGCCACCTGGCAGACAGGCTCTGGTAGAGAGGTAAGCTCTAGCAGACTGACCTGAGAAGAGAAAAGGACCAGACAAGAGACTGCCACAAGAATAGTGCAGGCACAAAGGAAAATTCAGGGCGATCACCTTTCCTGCCTTTGAGTTGGTGGCCAAAACATATCTGAGAGACGAAATGTGTCCCTGAGCATCAAGCCCATCTGGGGGTACAGGTAAAGGAGGGCCAAAGGGCAATGGTGAGAAGAGACAAGAGCAAGACCTTGCTTGAGGGAGATGCTCTTGGGGCCACCTCTGAAAAAAGACAGATGGAGTATGTGAGCATGAAGAAAGATAAAAAGTGCAAAAAGGTCTCCTTTGAGGAATACCCTGGTTTACATGAGTATTTGGTGTCTATATTTTTAAGAGGATGTATTACAAAAACATTTTATTCAGAAAACCCTCTGAGAATTTACAAGGTAGACTTGCAGTCAGAGTTACAGGATTTCTTGTATCAGTCTCAAGTTCTAAAGTTTGTGCAGTGGAGCCACCACATTTTTCCTTTAATTGCAACTGTTTGAAGGGTTGTTCAAATTTGCAATTTGATTGCTTGTATTAGGATTGTTTTCCCATTTTGCAGTATAAAACGGACACTGTCCACCTCTTACCTCCATAAAATGAAAATGCAAGCAGAGAAGCAAGGCAGAAATGGCTTTTGTAGGCTCACTCAGTGCACAATATACTGTAGAGTTATCCAATTCACTCTCTGTTTTGTAAAATGCTGAAATTATTTGTGTTAAAGGCTGGGGTTGAGCAGGAAGAGGAAGGATTGAGTTTGCACAGTGAGAAATTGTTCAGTATTAATAAAACTTCCAACTTAATGTAAACCAATTTTATTTGCCCTGAAAATCAGTCTTACATTATGCAGGAAAAAACCAAGAATTTTATTTTGTTGCTGCAGCCAATGAAAATACTGAAATCTGCTTAAAGTCAGCTCTCTAATAGTACTAATCCATCACGAAAACATAGTTCCATAATTAAAAAGAAATAATTTCTCCTGTTTTCTACCTTTTTATAGGAAAGACCCAATTGATGGAAAATAATTAACAGTAGTGCTTTCTAGCCAAGAAGCTCCTCCCGGGGAGCCACAGTCTGAGAGGCAGCAGGGGCAGTCCCACATCAGGTGGAAACCCTCGCTGCTGGTTTCCACATGTTTCAGGGGAACAGGTTTGGCTCTTTCTAAGTACGAACTGAAGGACAGGCTCCTCTCACCTTTCATCTGGATGGTGATCACAGGAGGAAAATCCCTATGTTCTCCCTGCACTGACAACACATCAGGTCTTCCAGTACAAAATACGGAGGAAAATTTTGTATGGAGGAAAATTCACATAAATGGGTTGTCACTGGTATGCACTCTCTGCTTGTTGTATTAAAATTTCAGGGTGGATCAGCATCTGAGTATAATGAATACAGTGAAAGGTCAGTTGCTTAATTGAACCAAATCTATGACACAACCAGTCTTATTCCTGGATGCAAGTAAGGAATAAAAAAAAATAAGATCTTCAACAAGTAAACAATCCAAATACTGGTTTAGCTCATGAAATCAAGGCTAGAGATCTTTTTCCATATGAAATGTATTATTTCTCTTTGACCACCCAAGGGTAAGTCACAACAGCTGTAAGCAAACCCAGACACATGAACTGAACAACTAAACAAGACCCAGTTCTGCTCTTTTTCCCCCCTGTATTTTCATTCCTCCTTGCAGAAGTTCATTATTCCAACATCAATGCAAATACAGTGAGTTAACTTCAAGCACTGGGATGGTCATATAAAGACCTTTCTGCATCTTAGAAAAGGGTTTCAGGTCAGCAGATTCTCAGTTTCTGGAGCAGGGACTTTCAGACCCCCGGAGATCACAGCAGCGAAGGAAACCTCCTGAGGCTGCAATCACCCAAGACTCAGAGCCAAGAGCCCTCTGGATGTCTGCACTGCCCCTTCAACCTGGTCTGACATGGCACACACATATGCATTCATATGCAAAGATACACTTTGGATGCAAATATACTCTTTTGGCTAAATTGGTTGTAAGACAGACTCATGACAGAAACAGATTCAGCAAGAAGGACTCTCTGTCCCAAATTAACTGTCAACAAATACAGGTGCAGAAGATTTCAATTAGTAGTTTATTAAGAAACACTTCATTAAAGAGAGAAAGGAAAAGAGAAAGAACAAAGCAGACTTATCTCCTGAATCATGAAAGGAACAAATCCACAAATGCTGACAAATTTCTTCTGATAAATCTTTAGTAAACAGCTGTTGTCTCATTAAAAAAAAAAACAAAAACAAAACCAAAACAACAACAACAAAAAACAACCAAAAAAAAAAACAACAACAAAACCCAGAACCAAAAACCAGCAAACAGCCCCCCAAAATATACGTTCTGCTTAGTAATAAATCTGTCTTATCTGCCAAGACTTTGATGAGGGCAGAAAACTGTTATCTTCAGATTTTACCAAGGTTATTTATCTAGATATCTATCATCATTTCTTTGAAGTTCCTGTGAAAAAGATCCTAAAAGATCCTAAAAGGATATCATCTATATTTTACCATTAGTGACTACAGAGAGTTGGTGTCTTGTTCTTGATCTCACCCTAATCAGTGGCATTACTCATCCACTTTGATAGGCACACGATAAAACTCTAAAGTTGAAGTCTTAATTTCCTAAAATCAACAGATTTTTTTCTATCGATTTTACTGGGTTCAGGATTTCAACCTGAAGCTTTGAAGGGAACAGAAATTATTCTCTCCTTTGCAGAGGCCTAACACAGTGTCTGTGTGCCCTAAATCCCTCTTAAATATGGTCTGAGGGCTCTGGTAATGTACAGCACTTGCACCTCTCACCTCAATAATGGCAATGTTGTCCCCAAAAAGTAATAGAGCATATCTGGCATGTTTTATTATACTTTTTGGTCATATTTTAAAATGTAGAAGTCTATAAAAAAAAATACGAGTCTGCTGGTTTTTGCTTTTTTTTTTCTTTTTCAAACAAGATTGCATACCCTGTATGTTTACCCAGTTAGCAGTCCACACACATATTTAGCACTGTGGTGAATGGCAAAATCTGTTTCCTACTTACACTCCAATATCATTTACAGACATTACGGTATCAGTTACATGGATTACACATGTGCTACCCTGTTTTCCTTGTTTATAGCCTCAGGAGGAAAGTTTTTCTTCTGTTCAGGAAAAAACTGCAGGAAAATATTCCTTCTATAATGCCAGTTGTCTAGACTGTATGCATTATAAATAGACCAAAACATTCTCTTCCATATATATTTCCAATTCTCATTTGATTAGGTAGGAAGAACCCCAGAGATTTAGTGGTTTTATATTATATATTCAAATTATATCTTGTACACTTCAGAGTCAGTCTAAATCAACATGCAAGAAGTGTCAATGGACTCACTGGCCAACACTTAAATGCTGCATATATCTTATTTGCACAACTCCAACCTCCTGGAATGAGCTGGTTGGTTCCCCCTTTACAAGTGTTTCCTGTTTGCTAGGCTAGCATTTTTTCCCAAACAAAAATCACCTATCTTCAGAGAGTCTTCTCTAGTCTAATTTAGTTTAGGAGAGGTCTCTAGAAGTCACCCCAAAACATCCACTGCTCTCTCTTCATCCAGTGATCCAGTCACCTTGACAGAGGATGCATTCAGTCTTTCAGACACTGTTTGCTCTTGGTAAATCCATGCTGGGTGTACCCTGCCATACATTAGCATTTGTGGGCCTGACTGGTCTAGATCCTCCTTCCTGAAGATGGGTGTAACATTTGTTTATTTCCAGTCCTCAGGAAAGTCCCTGATCCACATGACCTTTCAAAGAGCCAGTGAGAGGCCTTGCAGCTGGTCAGCTCCTCAGCACCTTCGGATGTATCATGGATTCATGTAAACCCTGGTACAATCTGCATATTTAATAAAGGAACAGTCTTTATGATTTTGACCTTACAGAGCGGATATTTAAAACATAACTTTGTGTGTTTACAAAAAACCCACTTATGTTCTTATTTGGTTAAGCATAACCAAAAATGTAAGGAATATATATAAATCCGTTTTAACAGCAGGTTATGTAGATTTAGTTTATCCCAGGCATCCTTGCCCCTGGAGTATGAGGTAACTCAGTTTCCTATTCATCTCTTCCACCTTTTTTCCTTGCTCCTCCTGTCATTACTTTTGTTTATGTCTATCTCAAAGCTTGGGCATTTTTTTTCCATATCCCTTACCACACCCCAATCACATCTACTAATATTACAAGCCATAGCACTAAACTCAGAACAGCTAAGATAAACTTTCACTGCACTGTAGAAATGAAGGTATCTTTGTAGTTAAAATTTTGCAATCAAAAGAATTGCAAAAGAAAACAACAGAAAGAACAGAAAACATAGCACACAACCCTTCCATCCTTAAAAAAGGTAATAAGCAAATTTCCTTATTAAGGAATCACATTCAGTTGCAAATAAACTTCTTGTGGTAATAGATGTCACAATACTAGTGTTGCATTCACCTAGTCCAAGTACATGGGACATCCAGTCAACAGTATTGCAATAACACTTAACCCATGTACTTTAACTATATAAATGGGAAGCCCTTTATCTTATGTATAAAATACTGCAAAGAGCAATGCAGAATCAGTCAACTTCATGCCCATAGACATGCCCATTCCTCTGAAGCATGGCACCAGGCTTGATTTCAAAGCATCCTTACTTGTACCAGTGAAAGGACAGAACCTGAATGGGGGACACTTGCACTGTTGGGGAAGACCCAGATGTCAGCTCTGGTGCAACCCAGCCACAGACTCAGTGTTGCTCATGAATCAGTTCACCTCTCTCCCCAGCCCAGGGGTGGCACAGATGCAAGATCACACAGGTTAACTTAAAAGATATTGAACCTGATGGTTGGATAGACTGTGGACATGAAGATATCTTAAGGAGAGATGGTGTCAATGGCTGCCATCAATCAAGACTTTGATCTCTAGACAATATTAGATCTTGTCTCTAGGGAATGACAGTTCATAAACTTAATGGCTATGCTAACAGCCTTCATTCAGACTATGGAAAGCCACAGCTGAATACTTATAGACTGAGATAATAAGACAACAGAAGCTACTGCCCTAGGCAATCCTGCACATGATAAAACCTAAGTACTTTTAATATCTGCATCTAAGTTATTTGAAAAAAAATCTTCTCCATTTATCCAGGGAGAACAGAAGTCAGCATATCCATTAGCTTCCACTACATCCGAGATTGCCTGAAAAATATCCACAGATGAGCCAGCATAGCTCATTAACTCAAGGGCATTGCTATTTCTGTTGCTTCCAGGATCTGTGGACAATCTGACCACTTGTGTTACCCAGAGCAAGCATCCTGCACAATCAAGGCAGCTCTCAGGCACACTAGGCACTGAGCAACATGGACATACAAATGGCTCTGCATAGTCTGCTAAATGGGATTTTCTTAGGTCTGCTAGGCCTCGCAGAATCACTGTTTTGCACCAATTTTCTCAGCATGTGTGGCTTCATCAGCTCTCTATCAGCTGGGTCAGAACCAGGTGAGTGCATCTCTGTTCAAGCTAATGAAGTCTTCCAGAAATGGGAGCACTGAAAAGTAAAGTGAAGAGATGCTGAATGGCTTTGTGAGAGTCAGGCTGTCCTTGACATGGATGACAGGCAGATCCTGCTGCATCCTAAGCAGCTCCATTCAATGCTGTTCTCATGCATTTTCATCATATGTCCCATTCAGGCCTTCCCTTGTCCTCTTGTCACAGATCTCTCCCTTCCCCCCCCATTACCCTGGGAGATAAAATCAGGCTGTTGAAGACAAATCCTCAAGCAGCCACTTTGCCAGAGAGCCAGAACAGGCTGCATGGATTTTTCTGGGGCCAAGTTATTTTTTTTCCTTGTTCTTTCAGAGCCTGCTACTTTTGACAATATTATTTCCTAAAAATATCCTATACTTACTTTAATATGTAGTAGGAAAATACTCACTAATGCCCAAAAGCTCAAAATCAACCAAGCCTACAGATGCAAGAGAAGACATATCAACTAATGACAATTAAAAAAAACCCACACAACAACCTAACAAAAAAAATAAATTGGGAGAACTCAAATGAACTCAGTTTTTTTTCTGATTTTCTCTAATATGTTTTCCTCTGTTAAAAATTAACCCCCCTCAACTTCTAGTTCTACATAGTGAAACTATGCTATTCTAAAGCCATATAAATATCATCAGTAACTAATGTTATAAAATACTACTATTGTATACAGATTTTTTAAAGAAAAATGGCAATGACAAGTTATTTACTATGTTTCTGGAAGCCTAAGGCATAGATTTATTTAAAATACACTGTAGTATGATTGCTTCCTCAGAATTATTATACAGTTAACATCTCATATAAAATTGAGTGATTAACATGGTAAAACAAACTTACTTAGCAAAAGAAAAGCTCTGTCACAACATTGTATTTTAGGCACAACACTGTATTTATAAACTCTCCCCAAAACATACTGGAACTGCCAAATCTATGCTTGACACACAATTCATACAGCCCTGCTAAGAAATGAGTGAAACCAGGCAGTGCTAGGGATGTAGGCGTGCAAATGCCATCTGAAGACATCTTTGTGGAAAAGTGCCAGTTTGGTTGTGTAACTGGAGGCCCAGAACTCACATCAAGGAACAATTATATTCCCTACTACTGTGGCAATGATCTGATTATTTAATCTAGTTGATAGATGTCTTTAGCAATTTTTTTTAGCAAATTTGCTCCATTGTATTTGCAGGCATGACATTAATGCTTTTTGGGGGCTGTGCCATGTCAAAAGAGCAAGATTTGTGCCTGACCTATGTCTGAGAAAGTCATTCACATCATCTGTCAAGAAGAAAGCTTGCTGAGCACATTGTGCCCTTTAAAATGCTATTCCAGGAAGAATCAGTCACCACATAAGTTGTTTCCACAATTCACTACAGCAACTGCCTGTCCTACATGAACTCCATAGGCTAACAGGAATGATCTCATTTGGAACACAAAAATAAAAGAGAAAGTAGGACTAAAATATCCAGCAAGGAATCACTCACAAAACAAACAAACACACAAATAAACCAAACAAAACCCCGGTATGTTATTGTGTTAATTTTAAAGGTTAAAAATATTTTCAGGCAGAGTGACAGGGTTCTGTGCACTTTTGCAGCTAGTCAGAATCTTTGTGGTTGCTGTAAAGACACACATAACTAACATTTTCTTTTATTTCAAATCACCTTTCCATTATTCAGCTCTACTTGTATGCTTAGAGACTGCAAATCCCTCCTCACCTCATTTCTACTCATTTTGTATCACATAAATTTCCAGTCTGTTGTGCCTGCAGATCTTGTAGCCATTTAAATATATATCTGAGCCCTAAAGGCCTAGCTGTGTGTGCTAAGGGCAGAATAAAGCTACAGCAAAATATGCTGGGTGCTGAGAAGAGGCTTTATCTAGGGAACATGCAAATGTCCCAGACTTTGGGACTGACTGCTGTAAAGACTTTGAGGCAGAGCACACAGCTCCCTCCCTCTGCTCCCCAGGAGCCAGCAGCATGCTCTGTACAAGCCTGGATGGCACTTGTTCCAGCTTCATCCAAGTAGGATAGTTCTGGGCCAAAAAAAGAAAGGAAGGTGCTCAGCAACCTTCTCTCTCATATAACCAGTCTGAGGCTGGAAGCAGTTTGTCCCTGAATCCCTACACACATTCATAAATGATGCATCACTTATGAATTAACACACCATGCAGTCACTTTCTCTTTAACCATACAATAAGTGAATATTTAGGAAAAGGAAACAAAAAAGCATATTCTGTTGACTGTTTGCCTGGTTTCAAGGTGCTTATATGCTCCAAGTTTGGGTCATTAGGGCTGATAGCCCTCCAAGGTACAGGCACAGTTAGGTAATCTTTAGACTGAGCTGTAGGGTTTGCTGGCATGAGTAAACAAAATGCCTCCTTGTGCCCCACTCAGCTGGTTTTGTAGTTGTTCTCCATGACTTGCAATGTAAAGGCAACGATGGTATATTAGACTGGAGCACTGCAGACAGGCGACACTTCTTTATTGGCATTACAGACAGACCCCATTACCACAGCCTGAGCGTATTCTCAGTGCCTTCTTACCAAGTAGGTTAAACACCAGTATGGAGAGACCACTTCATGGGTGAGAGACTAATGTTTACTTTATGATTCGCCACCTTTCAGTCTCTGTGCTATGGTTGCTACTACAGCAGCCCATTAGTATTAATTGGTATAGTCTTTTATGACACACTTGACCAGCAGAAGCCATTCCCATATCACCAGTTCATTCTAGAGGCACAGATCCCACACAGAGCCACCAGCCTAAATTAGTTCTGAGCATAAACTACCGTATAAAACATAAAACACTAAAACCAAATTTTAAAATACTCCTCTGTGAAGTACAAAAACATTAGATAAATAATAAACACACTGTAAGAAATCATGAACATCTACAACTTCAGGACACCAAAAGCATCAGCTAAAGCTCATCTCATGGCTCATAGACCAACTAAAGATCTTAGTTAGCTTGCTAAAAAAAAAAAAAGATGATGAAAATGAAGTTCAGAGACTTTTGATATATCCAGCAGCAACTGCCTCCACACCATCAAACTCCATGTTTTAAGCAGGTAAATGGACTAAATCTGTTCTGTTTATTAAATATACATTTTAAAATATCAGTAAATCAAAATGAGCAAAATTATATCCTAAAAACCTGTAACTATCTGTTATAACTCATTCTTCTTAGTCCTGAATACTGTGTATTACCTTTAAAGTTGCTGCCTTCTGACTCTCATGTGCCAATAATAGAAGAAATGTCTTCTGTCTTGAATACGCCAATTAGGCCACCCTCAATTAACTACTTTTAATTCCCCAGTACTTTTGCTGTTCTTCTAGTACTGCTCCATGGAAGGACGTCCTTAAACACACTTCCAAATCTGCACTAAGCTGCTGCTGAAGTCTTTTGCTGTACTGCCTTCAGCAATGTTAAGAGCAGCAAGAGGAGCTGTGCTTGCTGCTTGCCTCACAAGCAGGCAGATTTGGTAAATTCATAGGCTGTGGGAAAACTTTGTGCAGAGAGGCTAAGGGTGATGTGGGAGCAAATGAGACAGTTCTGCACAGGATCCTCTTGGCACAGTTTATCACTTTATACGCAAATCCAGGTGTCTACAGGCAGGGCAGGTGCCATCAGAACAGGCTCCTGGGCTGGTGCTTGCTCCCACTGGGCCAGTTCCAGCACAAGCAGGGACATGCTCACCTTTTCCTCTGTGCTGCTTATCCCCATGCCTTCCTCAGCAGCCTCTCAGACTGGAAATGAGAGGCTAAAGCAGGGACTACATAGGTCTCTGGTCCTGTTTGTAACGCACCAAGCACCAGAGGTTCACTAATGGGGCTCCCACATATCAGAGTAATTAAGAGTTTGACCATATTGTATTACTCTCAAACTACTAAATGAGACAAGTACTGGGAAGACACTGTGTTCATTATAGATACTGTCACTCCTTAATAAAGTAATCCCATAATTAGCTGGAATCAGTCAAAATTTTTAACTCAAAAAGTAAATCGTGCTTTAACAGTGTCATGGTGTCTTCACTATCAAATTTCAGTAAGTGTCCAACATTTGAGAAACTTGACATGATGAGGGAAGTAGTTAATTCATTATGCACACATTAGTAAAATACTTAGAGATAAAGCTGTTCTTTATCAAAATCTTCTAAGGTTTGAAAACAGAACATGCAGAATTATTTCCAAATTTTTGAATGAGCCACTTTTCCACATTCACATCTCTTGTCTAGATAAATATGAACACAAACTATCTGTGTTATCCGTGCTATGAAAATTGCATTGTTTATTTACATGACAGACATGTCTCACAAGTTGTGGTTTCATACTGACAGTCTAGAGCAGGAGCTGTAACAGAAGACCTACACTTATATCTTGAAAAATATTTTTGCTGCCACATTAACGTCACAGCACAAGTTAAAAACTCTTTGATTTGATTACACATAGACACAGGGCAGATGTCTACAGATGGTTTAGGGTGTTGTGCACACAACCACAACAGCTGTGCAACCGCGTGCAGGACAGACCTGGAGTGAAGAGGTTTATTTTCTTTGCTGGTGGTGATTACTTTGAGCAGCAACCAGAACATAATTTTCACTCCGTTTCGCGTCCTGAGAAGTTTTACTTCAGTGATCAGATCCTGATTCACAATGTTATTAGAAATTTTCACATGGTGCTCTCACCATGTTTTTGTTTGAAAAGAGGTCAGTGAGTGGTCTCCAAGAAGGCCACATTTTAGTTCTGCAAACAGCACAAACTGCTCCTTCTCTGGCTCGCTTCAATTCTGGAAAGTAATTTGGCTGAATTCTTTCCCGAGTGTTGTTCAGATTTGTTAAAGGAAAAATTAACAAAACACATAAAATAAATAATTATTAAAAAGCACATGTTTATTAAAAATCATCATCATCTGAAGAGTTCAAAAGCAGATGTGGGCATTGTTTGGGCACCACAGTGGTAAACAACCAGAGAAAGCAGAACTTAACATTTCCAATTAAGTTAGCAAATTATTCAAGTTGCAAGAGGAATTCTAGTACTTGGACTGAAGCTGTTAACTCAGTGGGGCTAATTTACTATTCCACTGTTAGCGCAACTTGCATCCCCTTCTCTTCCACACACCACTTTACTCAGGCAGTACACTATGCACACACACGTCCTGCCTGGAAGGTAAGAAGCTGCCAGACTGTTCATGCTGCCAACATAATTCCATGCAGTAATTCCTAACACAACACCTTTTTGCAGGTGAAGTAAATTTCTTCCTTACCCCATTCAGCCTCCTGAATAGCATTGCACAGAAATGATAGGCCAGATTCTGCTTAAAGCTTTGATGAAGCAAACTCAGAGTAAACTTTATGAACACTGACAGCTTGTGCAGATTTGTACCTTTACTAGGGATCACAACTGAACATAGTACTTTAGAATATGTTTGTATTGTACATAAACAATTATACAGATTTGTATCTGTCCTTAAGTTTTGTGAAGCTTACTTGCTTTTTTTTAAATTATCTGTGTTCATAAATTCTATAGGGCTAAACGGAAAGCATTTAATCTAATTTGATAATCAGATTTGTAGACACTAATGCTTTGAAGTGGTTAACTGGGTAACAGCTAATTTCCCTGTGGGATGTGCAACGCACTAACCTCTCCTCCCCCCAGATGATGGCAGCATATAAATATCTGCTGCATTTGAAAAATTCTTAAATTACTAGACATTAAGAAACACTAATAACTCGACTGGTGTCATGCATAATTTATTATGAAGAGACTAATGCAGTCTGTATCAGAGCATGTTTGCGACCTCTGAGTCTGTTTGGGTTTCTTCCCAACTTCAGTGACTTCTGCTAGGATTTCCAGCTGGTGCAAACTACCAGGCTGCCATTATTGCCACTTAGCAGGAAATTTTACTTCTCTGGTTAGGACAGTCTGCCCTCACATATTTGTAGAGTTGCTCACAAGCAATAACCAGAAATATGAGCTAGAATCAGGAATGCTATAAAACAGCAGAGCAAATAATCTGCTTTGCAAAGAAATTAATTTACCTGTTGGTGCTGTCAGCATTATGAAAATGAAGGAATCAGCATTCATACAACAGAGGAAAGCTACCCATTTATTTCAGCCATTGGTCACAGTGACTGAATTTGAATTTCATCAAGTAGTTCAGTTCACTTGAACAGCCATTTGTGTATATTTCAATACAAAATGTAGAGCATTGCAGAACTGGAAGACAGACTCTTTTCCAAAGAAATTAAATAATCTCATCAATTTCACCAGCCTTTTTGGTAGGGTTCTGCTAGGAAAGGTGGTAGCAAATTGCTCGATCCTGCTTGCACCAGTGAAACAAAATCTCCTGGAAAAAAATTTTAAACCATACCAAAATGAACAAAAATGATCTGTATTGAATAGATTGAGCTGAACATGTTTGTGCATTATTAATGGCAGCGTAATTACAACTGTTTGTTGGATTACAGCCTAAACAGACCAAAACTATTCTCTTTGTAAATCGCTTTAATACAAGAAGATGAAAGCCCATTTAAACCCTCTACTCACCAACAGATATTAGAGCTGTTTACTAAGTATGCTTCTATCAAGTTGTGTTAACTAAGAGAAGCAACAGGGTTTATAATGTCTTTATCTTGCATACAATCCCACTTTTTCAAGTGAAGAAGGATACACTCAAAAATCACAGAAAATATCAAAATGGCACGTAAGGACTGCCACAAACTTCAAGCCATGTAGCACAAATTAGAGTGTTTATAGAAGCTTACAGAAAGAAAGCATAATAATTCATTAATTGTTTGCTGTGAATTTAAAGCTGATGAAAAAAAAAAAAAGAAAGAAAAAGGCAAACATCAACTTCCCTCCCTTACCTGAGCAAGAAATGTAACTTCCAAGAGTGGGAAGACTTGTTCTTTGTTTCTTTATATCTTTACACCCTAGGAAACAACCATCTCTGGTAGAGGGAATACAAATATTAAATTGAAAGCACATTGGTTCCCCCACCATCCATTAACTTGGCAGCTTATGGCATTTTCCTGAGTGGGATATGCATCGGGGGCAGCTTGTTTAAAGCAGTGAAATTCAATTATTCTTTTACTGAAGACTCTGGTATTATTAACAAACGTGAATACAGCTAAAGAAGAAATTATTTAAAATCTTTGATCATTCTGTATTATCTTGATCAGCACTTCCTGAATATACTGTAAGAGACTCCCATTTATGTAATTTGCTCTTGCTATGATGGTAGACTGCATGACATAGGTTTATTACACTAATATGTCTACAGTGTTAGCAAACAACTGACATTAGTTGGCTAACAAACTCCTCTGCATTGCAAATACCTTCTTTTATTAACATGAATTTCCTCACTAGAATGGAATCACATTCCTAAGTATTTTTCCACGTAAGTGACTCCAGCAGGATCATCACAGCTGTCACATATAAATTAAATTTACCTTCAAATAGAATTATTTGATGCTGAACTGTTCAACATCTTTATTGATGACAGGGACAGGGGGATTGAAGCCACTCTTGGTAAGTTTGCCTATGACGGTGAGCTGTGCGGTGCAGTTGAAACGCTGGAGGGAACGGATGCTATCCAGAGGGATCTTGACACACTGAAGAGGTTGGCTGCTGCAAACCTCATGAAGGTCAACAAAGTGAAGTACAAGGTCCAACATCTTTGTCTCAGCAATCCCAGACACACTTACAGATAAGTGACTGAGAGCAGCCCTGCGGAGAAAGACTTGGGGATGATGGTTGATTAAAAACTCAACATGAGTTGGCAGTGTGTGCTCACAGCCCAAAATCCAACAAAATGCTGGACTGCATCCAAAAGAGCATGGCCTGCAGGTTGCGGGAGGTGACTCTCCCCCGCTCCTTTGCTCCTGTGAGACCCCACCTGGAGTACTGCATCCAGTTCTGGTGCCCCCAACATGAGAAGGACATGGAACTGTTGGAGTAAGTCCAGAGGAGGGTACAAAGTTGCTAAGAGGACTGGAGCAACTCCCCTACGAAGACAGGCTGAGAAAGTTGGGTCTGTTCAGCCTGGAGAAGAGAAGGTTGTGTGGACACCTCACGGCAGCTGTCCAGTATCTGCAGGGGCCTACAGAGAAGCTGGAAAAGGACTCTTCATCAGGAACTGCAGGGATAGGACAAGGGGGAATGGGTAAGACTTGAATGACGGGAAATTTAGGTTAGATATTAGGAAGAAATTCTTTACAGTGAGGGTGCTGAGACACTGCAACAGGTTGCCCAGGGAGGCTGTGGATGTCCCAGCCCTGGCAGTGTTCAAAGCCAGGTTCTATAAGGTCTTGAGCAACCTAGTCTAGTGGAGGTGTCCCTGCCCGTGGCAGGGTGGTTGGGACTAGATGACCTTTAAGATCTCTTCCAACCCTCAACATGTTATGATTTTACGATTCTATGATTCTATGAATAGCCTATATTCAAACTGGTATCATAACAATTATCCCTCATGCCTTGAGGTTTCATAAAAATAACATTAGACTGATATTTGTTAGAACGTTATCCTGGTTCTTCTTTATCTGTGCTATATTGGAAGTAGACAAGTTCAGAGAAATGGATCCTTCTGCCCTAATCCAAACATTGCAAAGAATCCCCAAACCAATCTACCCCACAGCAATTCCCCCTACCTCTTCCTCCTGCCAAAAAGAAAAAAAAAAGAATCAGTAAAGACCTCTGACACAGACACAGTCTTCATGATGGAACTTACAGTAAAAACATACTAGTTGCATCTGAAGATTTACATACACTAGCCCTGGGGGGAAAATTATGCTTTACCATAGAGTTGATCTGCAAATAGTTGTTGAACTGAATTCCTCTAGCAGCAAACCCTACAGTTTATGCTGTCACCTGGTGGCACTGTTATACCACCTGCTAAATCTCAGTGCCTGGCTCTGGGAAAGGCACGTGGTGCTGCTGTTACCCTGGGCCTCCCAGGAAGGTCTGGAGTGGAGGGAACCAATTGACCTGGACACTGAGTTTTGCTTTGGATTTAAAAATAGAGCTGCCCTCCTCAAATAGGCGTGTTGTTGGCTTGACATTTGAGAAGAACAGGTATAATTACATTTCAAGGCTGATGTTGGTATCAATAATTGGAATTTGCACATAAATTTCATATTTCTGATACTCCTGACTCCAGTAACACACTAGCCAGCTAACTGAAGACCTGGGAGGCTTCAATGGGACAAACACCAGAAGAAAGATGTTGTATTATTGCTGATAGTTTTAAGGGAACTTGTTTCACTGAGCAGACAAACATGAAGATCATGTAATATAACCCCCAGAAAATAAGAATAATTGCAAATATTAACAATCTGTCCTGCTGTAGAAATAATGCTTTTTAATAATTTCCTTTAGCAAAGATAGAACAATCTATAAATTGTGCTAAAAAAACCCAAGCCAAACCACAAACTCACCATAATGTGCATCTCCTATCTTCTAGAATACAGAGATAGTACACTAATTTACAGGTAGCTAACAAACATTCAAAACTGAAGCATCAGTTGTGCTGTTAAGCAACAGACACCTTTTCAGTGTATGTGGTTAGATACCACTATACATAATTTCACATTCATACATATTATGTGTATTGGTTAGAAAAACATGATCCCACTGAAGTCTTTAGCAACTAAAAATAAAAATCAAATTATATTTAGATTTTTGCTCTCTATTTTTACATCTTTTTCACACATAACTCATCCTGACAGTAGAAAAGGGGCAAGTATCAAGTCTACAAGGGGGAGAGTACCTAAAACATGCTAAATGATTCCACCTTTTCCCCCTCACAGAACTGTAACGGAATGAAAGCACTTTTTAACAGTATATTTGAAATATAAAGTACATTAGATAGAAATTCTCTCACTATTTTTTAAAATTAATAATTTCTTAATACCAAATGTGATTGATAAGAATGTCACCAGCAGAACAGGAATCAGAAGTACATGGTCCAATTTTATTAACAGAACATTGGATTATGGCATGAAACAGGGCTTTTCTAATATACTGTATCATTATTTGGGCTTTTCTCAAGTGAATATTTTCAATAGCTCCTCTCCTCCTCACTGCCTGGGCTCTGCTCTTCTTTCTTGCACATCTACCCTCATGCTGCTCTTTTCTGGTATTGGTGCTTCACTGAGACTGCATTCTTCATACCTGTGGTGCTGCCACTCCTTTTCTCCAACACCTTTACCCTCTTCTCATACCCAAGCAGAGTTTATAAATCTTGGTTTATTCAAATGAATTACAGATCTCTCAGACATATGATTTCAACCATATGAAATAATCTTTCAGCCCTTCTTTGCAAAGTAATATGGATACAAGTTATAATAAAGAATTTTTGTTCTCTCAGTATGACAACTATTCATGTTTAAAAAACCAATATCCTTTTTTCAAATTGTCCCTAACTGTCATTTAGTGTACATATACCCCAAAAATACAAAACTTAAATCGTTCAAAAGAACTTGCAGCATGTTCTTCTTGCCAGAGTAAAGAAAAATATTGTCCTGAAGAAGAAATTGGCAAACTATCCAAAAGAAAATGAATTTATGCTTTTTCTGTCTCTGGTAAATGAAATAAGAAAAGTGATCTGATTGTTTATGGCAGTAAAACGGTGAAGGAGATGGGCTTCTAAAAGACCATCAAAAGCAGGAACCTCGTTCAATGAATACTGAGACATTGAGTTGAACCCAATCCACCTTTATTAATGGAGCTTATTGGAGAAAGTGTTTTCTGGCAGGTTATTTACAATCAGGTGTAACAAGGACATGCTATTCCTAGAAAATACACTATTCCGCTTGGATATATTCTCATTTAAACAGACAATTCTTCAGAGCCATCTTGTCATGGAAAAATATATCCTCTTCTCTTCCAAGAGTCTGCTGTAGGGTTCAAGGTGAGCCCTCCACTTCTCAGATTACCTGTCTTTACTCTCATACTTTTTACTTGGGATGAGCTGCAATCCCATCTATAACCCTTAAAGAGAAACTCAGCATGTAAAGAAGGCCAAACTCCTTGACTTATTTGGCTTGGTTTTCCAGCAGGCAATGAATAAGAAATAAAGTTTATATTTTACAACTGTTACATTATCTTCTTCTATCTGACAGGTTTGGAATGTATGCATTCAATATTCATTTAAAAAATCACAACAAATCAGTACAGGTTTAGATTATTTTCAGATAACAAAGAGAAAGTTGTTCTACTCTAGCTAAAAGCTATCAAAGTCACCAAAGCCAACTTAGCTGTGGATTATGCAGTTGTAACACAACAGGGATTTATCTTCTTCTCCTGGAGCTGAGTTTGGGACACACCACTAGATGACTTTGTGCTATCTCAGAGTCAGCAGTGAGTCAGCAGTGGTGGTGTTCAGCATTTTTCTCAGGGTTCACAATGGTGATAGTTTCTCTCTGAGATCCCAGCAGATTTCAATACCCAACTGATGTCAAGGTTAGCAGCTATGTTGGGAAGTCTTGACCTCTGAACAATCAGTGTCTCATGTTTTATTAAAATGAGAGTTTCTAGTTCTTAAATAGAACATGTCATTTAATTTGTAGACTGAATTTAAGTCAGTTTCTCAAACCACCATTTAATTTCCCAGTATATTTAAGTCGTATGTTTTAAAACATTACTATAGGGAGGCCCTGTCTTCTCTGAGACTTATTCAAAGCAAGAACATCAGAAACTTGGCAAACTATCAAACAACTATCAGCACTGTTTTACATACAAATGAAAAGGGAAAAACATAAAGTGCAAATAGATGGCATAAGCACCTAATTCCATATCCAAGTGGCCACACAGGTTCCTAAACAAATGTATGGCTAAAGTGCCTGAGAAACTGCAAGTCAACAATCCTTAGAACTGATCATCCTTGCCACATTTCCTCTGGCAGAGGAAAGAAACTGTCATTCTATCTTCTACAAATTAAAAGAATAAAAAAAATCTCTCAAGCATATTAATTAATGAGATTAATTGGAAATATAGCAGGCTGCTGCCACTGTTTAGTTTTCATGAACATATCTGGCCAATTAGTATCTAAATTTATAAAAAGACTTCTTTCATAAATGTTGAATACTTTACGCTTGTAAAATCTTTGCATGCTCCTATGTGCATACTAATGTTCTGTAATTGTGGAATGCTCAACATTACAACAACTCCATGATAAAATCCAACTGTTCTTCCTGGCCCAAGATAAAAACCAGGGTTTAGCAATAACACTCAGTTCCTGTAGGGTTTTTGAGGGAAAAGCATAACAACGAGCTGGTTTGTTAAAATCCAAAAGGAACTTCACAGCAAGCTGTCCTGGAGATGACCCTAAACCAGGAGCTCTGTCTCCATAAAATCACACTTCACTTTTAATTATTTAGCAATATAAAGAGAAAATGTGAATACAGGAAAGGGTAAAAATTTGTTGAAGAAAATTGTGTGGAGCCCCGTACATGCTGGGAGATATTTGGTAGCCCCTCATGACCAGGACCAGAAATATCAGACAGTGGGTGGGGTCTGTCCTAGTACAATAAGAATGGCTTGAATTAGATCATTGCCAGACTTCAAGGAAAGCAATCTGCTTGTACAGGAGAGAGACAGTCCCATCCCATCAGCACAGGCCACATGGTCACGGCAACTGAGGTAGGTTGTGCCTCTTGCACCACGATCAGGAAGAGCTGGAGGCTGTCCAGTGTCACCCATTCACAGCACCAGCCAGATTTGCACACTCTGTCACTGTATTGAAAACCAATTTCTGCTTTAGCGTAGTTATTCCACAGTAAGTAACATCAGATTTTGATCTTAGATTTCATGCTCACATATATGTTCTATGGAAGGAAACTCACTGGCTTAACCATCTGAGTGTTAGCTTCAAAGGGACTGGTGCTCAAGGAACATTTGAGATGTTAGAAATCATGTCCTTTTTTGAGTCATTTTTCTCTTCTACAGAAGATCTCCAATGAGAGAGAGATTGAAGGTGATGCATCCTATTTCAGCTGCGAGCTTAGAGGTCAGATCAGTTTCTCTTCTTTTCTCCCCCAGAGATTCAGATTTTAGTGTCCCACTGTTAGCCGATCTTGCAAGTTGAGTAGCCTGCCTCCAGAACTATAACAGATTTCAGCTTTATCCTGCTGTTAAGCAAGAAAATTAGAAAATCCTGAAATACTTCTTGCCGTAAATGACTCAGCAGATGATACGATAGCAATCTATATGATTAAAACCAAAACCAGATGCTAAGAAGAGGGACATACTGAGATGAAAGGACATTAATGAGCATTCCTCTTATGTTGGATGCTGTCTCTATAGCTCAGAACTCATTTATATTCAAAGGATACAGTATCTGTAAAGGACAAAAGAAGGATACAATTGGGTTTTAATGCCTCCAAGTTTTAAATACTAAAAAAGAGAAAAACAAAGAATAAATGTTTGCTTGCTCATCCAGAGTAGCTATGTGATCTGAATCACTAATAAAAATCTTCAGGAAGGATGAATGAGTAAGAATTTTGCATAGTTACTGTTGCTATGAGAGACACTTTGCTTATTATCCACATGTTCCACAAATTATTTCCCATTCCTTATCACTCACAAACAGGTAATGAGATGCTAGGAAAATGGCCTCCTCCTCTAAAAGTTTCTGAGATCATACTTGAAAGGAAGCAGTGAGAATGATACTTCTCAAAAAGCACTCAGTGTTTAATAAGGAAATTGTAAGTGCAGTGAATGGGACACAGTCAAACTGCAAATGTGTGCAACCAGCATCTGGATCCTCTGAGGCAGAGTTGGCAGCTTCATCTCCCATCTGTCCTTCTCTAAAAGGGAGAGAATGCAGCCAAAATTTGCAGCACCTGCTGCACCAAACTCCATGACTTCTAACATACCTACCTATGTCACACGCTTTGCTGGTATTAGCAACTAACAAGAAAGGTAATTTGGGAGCGACTACAGAAAGGAACCACATTCAATTCTGCAGAAGAGTAGAAGCAAATATATTCAACTGCCAAATGATAAGAAGAACATTTCAAAGACATGTTTAAAGAAAAAGTGGAGTATTCTTTGCAGGAAAACATTTCTACAGTAGATACACCAAATATCAGATCATGCCCTCTAAAAGGAATAAGATATTTCTAGAGCATCCTGAAAAAAATCTCTCAGAGCAGGAAGGGATTTGTACACTAAAAATGAAAGTGCCACAATGCCATGTCTGTCCTTCTAATTGTTTTATGCTTATTTCAGAGGAGAAGGCAAGAGTCAGCCCTCTAACTCTGTTTTCAGTAAGTGACTACAATAGCAAGTCGTCACAAGAAATGAACTCCATAAGACTCCCGGCTTGATTGTAAATAAGTACATATTTTCAGATGGATCAATGTTTTTCTTTTCCAGTTTTGAGTCCAATAACAGATTCACTGTGATGTCTAATCAGTAGTCTATGGCTCCCTCACACCAGCTCTCCAAAAAAAAAGCTCCATCAGGGTGAGAGATCTCTGAAATCACAACAAGGCTCATGAAGAGACTTGAACACAAGTCCTATGAGGAGAGGCTGAGGGAGCTGGGGTTGTTTAGCCTGGAGGAGGCTCAGGGGAGACCTCATCACTCTCTACAACTACCTGAAAGGAGGTTGTAGCCAAGTGGGAGTTGGTCTCTTCTCCCAGGCAGCTATCAGTAACACAAGAGGGTATGGTCTTAAGCTCCGCCAGGGGAGGTTTAGGTTAGATGTTAGGAAGAAATTTTTTACAGAGAGGGTAATCAGGCATTGGAATGGGCTGCCCAGGGAAGTGGTGGATTCTCTGTCCCTGGAGGTTTTTAAGATGAGACCAGATGTGGCACTTAGTGCCATGGTCTAGTAACCATGGCGCTGTTGGATCAAGGGTTGGACTTGATGATCTCAGAGGTCTTTTCCAACCTGGCCTATTCTATTCTATTCTGTTCTATTCTATTCTATTCTATTCTATTCAGCACCACTTGAACAGATGCTAGTCCTGCATAACAGCTTAAGATGAACAGACTGTGTGACACCATATACATTTAGTACTAAATATGTATGAATTCACACTTAATCGGATAGGTCTGACATATTTTAATGCAAGTAATAATTTTACAGAAGCAGACTGGAATGTATGTAAACATAAAGAAAATTAATCTACTGCATATGTAAACAATATATTTATTTATGCTTTCAAATTATTGTAAAAGTCATGACTTGAATTGACTCATTGGAAAGCATATAGCACAAGAGGTAGGTATACTTATATTCACTAAATAGAAGCTGATCAGCTTTCATTTAGTTCTCCCTTTAATAACAGGAGGAATGGACTATGATTTATTAATCACTTGAAAAAAAAGATTATGCTTCAGGTATCTCCATAAAATCACCTATACTCTCACACTTTATAAACACTCTCTTATGCTGTTTTGTGTATTTGTAATAATTCTTGCGATCAATTATTACTTATATTTATATGCATTAAATTCCTTAGAATATCCGTCTTCTTTTCACAATAATGCATTTAGGAGTTCTAATATTAGTAGTGACTTAAGGGTGCTGGTTGATAAGGAGCCAGCAGTGTGCTCTCACAGCCCAGAAAGCCAAACATATCCTGGGCTGCATCAAAAGCACCGTGGTCAGCAGGGTGAGGGAGGGGAGCATCAAAAGCACCGTGGTCAGCAGGGTGAGGGAGGGGAGCATCAAAAGCACAGTGGTCAGCAGGGTGAGGGAGGGGATTCTGCCCCTCTACTCTGCTCTGGTGAGACCCTACCTGGAGTACTACTCCCAGCTCTGGGGACCCCAACATAAGAAGGGCATAGACTTGTTGGAGTGAGTCCGGTGGAGATACACAAAGAGGATCTGAGGGCTGGAGCACTTCTCCTATGAAGACAGGCTGAGAGAGCTGGGGTTGTTCAGCCTGGAGAAGAGAAGGTTCCAGGGAGACCTCTTAGCAGCTTCCCAGTACCTGAAGAGAGCTTACAAGAGAACTGGAGAGGGACTTTTGACAAGGGCATGCAGTGATAGGACAAGAGGGAATGGCTTTAAAGTAAAAGAAGGCAGGGTTTGGTACTAGGAAGGAATTCTTTATGAGAGTGGTAGGGTAGAGAAGTTGTGGATGCCCCATCCCTGGAAATGTTCAAGTTCAGGCTGGATGGGGCTTTGAGCAACCTGGTCTAGTGGAAGGTTCACTGCCCATGGCAGGGGGGTTGGAACTGGGTGATCTTTAAGGTCCCTTCCAACCCAAATAATTCTATGATTCTATGACTAAACTAATCCCAACTAAATTTAAAGTAACTACCCGCTGAAATTTCGTCTCTTACAAACAAGATTGGGAGCCCACATGAAAATCAGTCTTTTCCCAATTATCACCTAGGGATTAGCTACAAGACAACTATTTTGGAAACTTAGTAATTTAAAATGTATTTATTCAGAGTTGCTTATCCCACACTGATTTTGTATTAGTTAATTCAGAGTACTAATATGGCAAGGTCAAGCTAGCAGAAAATATTTTCCTGATTAAGAATTCTACTGATCTCATTTGCAAGAGAGTCTGAAGAAGGAAAGGGCTTGTTCCTTTTTTTTTTTTTACAAGTGAAACACGAAACAAATTTTTAAAAAATGAACTACTGGAGAGAAGGGAACAATTAGTATTTCCCAAGTGTCCTCATGCTGTACACTGCATACACATATACATAGTCATGCACTCTGTCTAAACTACTAAGTCTGTGTAGCTGTAGAGCAATGGCTTCCACTGATAATAGAGACTGTTCCAAAAAAAGATGCCTCCTGAGACAGTTAATAGTTGTCTTCTCAATGAAATGAGTTGTGTTAGCAAGAGCCTATGTAGCAATATTTGCATTAAGATTTTTATTACTAGATACAATTTTAAAAAAAAATTGCTGCATTCCTCTTTCCCCCACCAACACCGTAGTCTAACAACATTTTCTAGTATGAATTACTGTCCTGTTTCATAATTTCTTTTGCCTGATGAGGAAAATATTTTTATGCAGCCATCTTATTTTTAAATCATGTATTTACACTATACCAGTGCTACAGTTTTATTTTAATGGTAAATAGAACCCTCTACAAAACCAGGGTTACTAGGTAAATAATCTACTGGGTATATCCTCTCAGAAGTATCTAAGCACTACACACTAGGCTTTCATGGCTCCTCAAGTGCATGTCTTTATAGGGTAACATTAGCTACTTCACTCACCTTAATAAATTGCTAAATATCTATCCTTTGGCATGATACCATGAAGTAGAGTCCTGCAACCCTTCAGATGGGTCCTACAAGCAACACAGCTATGATGCTGTGCCAGAAAGGAAAGCTAATTGTAGCTCTTGTAGTTGGACATGGCATTAAGCTGATCCAGCCTTACTGCTTTGAATTCAGATTACCCATATCATTCTCCATTGTGTAATATTCCAGCCCCCTTTTCAGAATGCTGAAGACCCACCTGGGTCTTCTTTTTCTCTTTCGAGGGAGTTGCTCAGCAATAAGCACTTCAGAAATAAGTGGCCTGAATTTTTAAGTGCCTGAAGCACCTAAAGAGTCTAATTTTAGGTTTTTATTTTTAAGTATCTTGGGTGCTGTTTCTAGAGTTCTCCAAAAAACTTAATCCAACCCACCATGCAGACTGTTTTTCCTACACTCATTAATCTAGGCGTTCCCACTCAATTTCTTCACACCAGTTCAGCACTGGAGGTGCAGGAGCCTTCCTGCCTGCTGAGCCTGCCATATGGAACAGTTATTTCTCCCCCTCACTGACTCTCCATTTTCTGTTTCATTTTAACCGAGTATACAACTTGTTCCCCAATGCCTATTCCTATCAGTTCTTTTCTCTCTTACCTACTTTTCCCCCACATCTAAAAAGTGCAACTGCACTCATTAAGTTTGGAGAGCATCTGAAATACAGTCTGTGGGAAAGATGAAATGCAAAATAAGTATCTTGTGCATAGCTCTCTAAAGTAGAAGTGGTGCTGATGAAATTTTAAAATCTCTTGAAATTACCAGATATTCCTTCCTCATTACACAATCAACTTTGAAAGGTCTGAAGTAAATATGTGTATATGGGGACACGAAAAAATTTTAAAAATATTCTGATGCTAGAGACTATTTAGGAACACAGTACATACAATTGCCTGTATCTACTCACAGTAGTTGCAAGCATACACAAGCTGCTATAATTTCTTCTGCAAAGCATGTGTGTGCAAGCTAAATGCTCACATGTCTCTGGATCTGCAAAGCAGAGTGCAATTTATACAAAGATCTCGGAAGTGCTTCCTGCATAGCCAAATAAAAAAAAACCCCACAACCATATTTTAAAAATAACTTTAAATAATAATAAATAATTGTAAAATGGAAAGAAGAAAGTCGGCTGAGGGCATTACTTTTCTAACACATTTTCTTAATCCATTTGCTCGATCTTGGACACAGATTGCTTTAGGTAGAACAACATGAAAACAAAGACAAAACAAGGTAAGCGTCTGTGTAATCATATTAAGTCAGCAACAAGTCAAATGTGCTTGTTTATGCTATATAACAGCCAACTGTACAAAAAACATCAGAAAAGTATGATATTTTCCTATTTTAGAGTGCCAGTCCATTACAGGTGTCAGTACATTCATCCTCAGAAAGTAAAAAATTATTTGTTTAGACTTTAACTATTAGAAATTATCTTTGAGACAAGTCACAGAAAATTTCTTTTAATTCAAGATGGTGATATAGCTCACAACTTAACATATATTGAGGTTGATGGGAGCTCTAAGAAGGTAATTGATCTTTCTCTCAGGTTATCAAAGCCATAGACTCAATATCACAATAACTCAGTCAATACAGTAAACATGTTCAGCTGGTATCAGTATTGTACTGTCCAAGATTAAACCTTTCCTTTTCACAATATTCAGGAACGTGTGCCATCAAACATTTGTGAAGACACAGAAAAATTTTTGTCTCTTTAATTTGCCTGTCAGCAAAAGTCAAACATTATGCAGTATGCAATAATTCTGGCTCCAGCAACTTATTCCTTGTGGATTCACACAAGTCACATAGACAAGGCTGTATGTATAAGAACACTATACCAACACATCTCCCATGGGTCAGTCCGGACAGGCCACCTCACCCAGCGCTCTGTACAAGGATAATGTAAGACGATACTTGAGAAAAACATGCAAGCTTTGCCACTTTCTGTGGTCAGTTATACTTCCCTAGGGTCCTCAACTGTTGTTCACAAACGTTAATATCTGTTTATGGGCAAGTTGCCCATGAATGAAGTTTTCTACGGACACACTGTCCATGTTCCAACAGGATATGCAGAGAGGCAGTGGAGTATCCACCCCTGGAGATTGTCAAAACTCAGCAAGACAAAGCTTTGGCTGTTCTATCTAGTGTTGGCTGAAGTCCCGCTTCAAACAGAACAGCAAACTATATAACCTCCAGAGGCCTTTTCCAGTCAACAAGTCTGTCAAATCAAGTGCTGCACAATATTCAAACAAAATATTCAAATGTATTAACAACATTCTGTTATTACAGCACTAAGCTTAGATCTGAGCAACTAGTGCTTAGACCTTGTGATCACTAGAAGCACATCTCAGTTACTAACAATGATGGAGTTAATGTTACAAGAATTGTTTAAAGGTTCCCAAAAGAAACTGCAGTGAGTCAAATTTAACAAGTAGATAAATGCAAACCTGATTCTGTAGTTCTATATACAACCATGTTTTGGGTGATCACAGAAGAACATTCAACTATGGCCAATTTGCCAATAACATGTTTTAATCCTGAGTTAGATTAAGAACTCATTTTGATGTGGTGGATTTCTGTTCACTATTACTCTTATGCAGCCCCTCCCCTCCCACTATTTCATCTCCTGCTTTACATACTGATGCACAGGAAGTTCCACCTGAACATGAGGAGGAATTTCTTTACTGTGAGGGTGACTGGAACAGATTGTTAATTCTTTAGGATAATTTGACATCAGCATTAAGATATGATATCTTAATGTTCACTGTGCGCATTTGTAATCTTAGTAGCCAACTGCAGTTAAGCAAAAGAAATAAACCACAAATAAACAGTAAGACCCTGCTTTTTTAACAAGGATATTTGATTTTGTCTCTGAAAGAAAACTCACCAATGGTGTAATATCTCTTCAGATCACTCCTCCGCGGATTGCGCCTTTGGGTGTTTGTGGTGTTGTTCTGCTCCTCCTCAGGAGCAGCTGTCTGAGTGGCAGGTAAAGATTTGCTGGGCTGAGGTGTCTGAGCTTCAGCTGCCCCCGGGATGCATCCTGGTCCACTAATATCCACCGACTGGGACTTTTTCTTTAATCTAAAGGCAATTTAAGGCAGTAAAGTATTATTAATCATCATTCTATACCTAGATTATGTATAAAATAACAGTAATATATTCACTGTACAACAATTCGGGCATGTCGTAGCAGAACACAGAACAGCAGTGATAAATTAGGCCTTGTATTAATATCCCCTTTCAGCTTCTGAATCAGTTACAGCACTTCCATCTCCCATGTAGCTGCAAATGGTAAACTGCCCTCAGATCAGCCTGCTGAGCTGCTTGAAGGATCAGTCCCTAATCTATTTCTAAGATGAGTTGCCCACAATTATCCTATAATTATGTTTCCTGGCTTAAGTTTCCACAGATGAGGGAAGTACAAAGAAACTAAATCATTTACACCAAGTCGCTGAAAGCCTCAAGAGAAAAGAACTGATGGACGATTTTCTGAATTCAGATGTAGCTCTACAACTGCATTTCCCATTCTGCAGTAGTTTCAATATGTTGTTTCTCAAGAATCCCACTAACCCTAGGTACCATTTTTGCACTGCAATAGCAATGAACAGAGGAAAAGAAAATCTCTGTTCTGCAGAAGAAATCTGTGTCATTCAATTCATTACTGGCATCCAGGTACAGTACAACTTATTAACCACTATTCTCTGAGCATAACCATCCAAACAGTTTTTTACTGCTCTAGTTGCCCACACATCCAGACTTAACATCACAACTTGTCATTATCTATCTCCACTCCTCCTCAGATCTAGTCATTTTATCAGAGTTCTGAGCGAAAGACTTAAAATAACTCTCAAATCCTACTTCAGAGTGGGGTGAGTACACTCCCATCACTGATTTACAATAGTTCTGGCATCTTCACTGTCTCTAGGAACATAAAATAGAGGCTATTTTGCTACTGGAGTTATTGGACAAGTTATAGAGACAAGTGTCCCGTTATGATGAAACTCAGTACATACATATTGGATTTTGTCAATACTTTTCTTACCTTAAGTCTCTATAAATGTATATAGTTGACTACATGATTTGATCCTGCAAATAAAAGAGGTTTATGGCATTGCAGTGAGATATGGATTTGTGATGAAGGGATCATAACAACTTTGAAATTTTGAAGCAAGTGAAGTAAAATGATAAAGTTCTGTAATGCCAAAGGATAATTTTATTAGGCTAACAACTTAATGCTAAGCAGTATCCCTTCCTGCATGGAAGCTCTATGCTTCCTTATCTTTCAAACATTTTCTCCACGTAGTGGTTGCAATTAAACAGCATGAGTTACTGCACTGAGAATGGAATATGCTAGTTTAACATATTAACTGATTAAATACTACCATAATAATAACTGCTCTAAGCAGATTGGAAAATCTGCAGGTTGTCATCAGGCTCTGGAAGGTACAATAATGTATCAAAGTGAATGTAGAATTTTATGAATTACACTGAAGGCAAAATTACTCTACTCATACAGGGTATTGCTAGTCCAGGGAAGGGACCAGCAGTTAGAAAATTAGCGGTTAGAAATTACCTTCTCTATGTCGTCCATAGAGAAAGACTACTTTCACTAGAACCTTATTCCTAGACTAGTCTAGGGTGTCTTGCATTTGAAGGAATGTTCCTCAGCTCCAATGACTCTCCACAAACAGTTTAGGTTGACAGGGACATTCATCCCTCCTATATATAAGAAAGGCTACACTGGGTCATCTTGACAAACGTCTCCGACAACTCCATCAGTGAGAAGAGCAGAGACAGATATTCCCCAGGACATCCTTCCAGAGTCCAGTAGATTCTGGTTTATGGATTTTCTGAGTTAGATAATGCACCTTTGGAGTTATTGTCCTTAATTACTTCAGAACTCATTTAAACTAAGAGACTTAAACTTCCAAGTCAACTGCCCTTGTCATTATGGGGGACTTCAGCTTGCCAGAAATTAACTGGGAGCATGTCCTAGTTAGAACAGCAGGGACCGATTCATTACTGAATGGGTATAGCCCAAAACTGTGTATTCTATGGCCCTCCATGCCATTTCCCAGAAACTGTTGTCAAGGGGGGGGGGCCGCCTGTGGGGGGATGTTCCTGTCCTCATACCCTTTTATGGAATTCCCTGCTCTGAGCATCCTCATACCCTTTTATGGAATTCCCCAGTCTGAGGGAAGGATTGACCATTCCTTTTATGGAATTCCCCGCTCTGAGGGAAAGA